>NC_133326.1:401422209-401677209 GCF_042186555.1 Aquarana catesbeiana | reverse complement strand
TTGCTCTACATAAAGATGGCCTAGGCTATAAGAAGATTGCCAAGACCCTGAAACTGAGCTGCACGGTGGCCAAGGCCATACAGCAGTTTAACAGGACAGGTTCCACTCAGAACAGGCCTTGCCATGGTCAACCAAAGAAGTTTAGTGCACATGTTCAGCATCATATCCAGAGGTTGTCTTTGGGAAATAGACGTATGAGTGCTGCCAGCATTGTTCCAGAGATTGAAGAGATTGAGAATGTATAGTGTGTGTGTGTGTGTGTGTATATGTGTATATATATATATATATATATATATATATATATATATATATATATATATATATATATATATATATATATATATATATATATATATATATATATATATATATATATATACACTGCTCAAAAAAATAAAGTAACACTTTGAAAACACGTCAGATCTCAATGGTGAAACATATCATGCTGGATATCTATACTGATATGGACTGGGCAATGTGTTATGGAATGAAAGGATGAGGCATTGTTTGATAGAAATGAAAATTATCAACCCACAGAGGACTGAATTCAAAGACACTCCAGAAATCAAAGTGAAAAAATAATGCAGCAGGCTAGTCTATTTTGCTGAAATTTTATTGCAGCAACTCAAAATGGTACTCAGTAGTTTGTATGGCCCCCACGTGCTTGTATGCATGCCTGACAATGTTGGGGCATGCTCCTAATGAGACGACGGAGGTGTCCTAGGGTATTTCCTCCTAGATCTGGACCAGGGCATCACTGAGCTCCTGAACAGGCTAAGGTGCAATCTGGCGGCGTCAGGTGGACCGAAACATAATGTCCCAGATGTGTTCTATTGGATTTAGGTCAGGCAAGTATGGGGGGCCATTCAATGGTATCAATTCCTTCATCCTCCAGGAACTGGCTGCATACTCTTGCCACATGAGACTGGGTATTGTCATACACAAAAAATGACGTGGGGTCCTCCCAAAATCCATACCAGACCCTTATCTGAGCATGCAGACTGGCAGACCAGGAAAGGGGGGGCAGCGAGTGCCTTCCCCCCAAACCATACACATGCCATCAATATGGGGGGGGTGCATTGGAACAGGGGGTCTCTGTCTCCCCCACCTTAAAGCACCTTGTCCCCTTGTTGATGGGTGCTTATTGGAATCTGGAAGCCCCCTTTAACAAGGGTCCCCAGATCTTAGCCCCCCATGCGAATGAGTAGGGGTACATTGTACCCCTACTCATTCACCCAAATAAAGTTTAAAAAATAAATAAAGACAGGAGGCAGTTATTGACACGATTCATTTAAAAAAAGCCTCTTCCTGACAACTCTGGGTGGTGGTTATGGGAAACTGTGGGCAGGGGGCTTATCGGAATCTGGAAGCCCCCTTTAACAAGGGGCACCCAGATCCCACCCCCCCATGCAAATGAGTATGGGGTACATTGTATCTCTACTCATTCACCAAAAAAAGTGTCAAAGGTAAAGACAGGAGGCAGTTTTTGACAATTCCTTTATTAAAAAAAACAAAGTCCCCCAATGTAGATCCATCATCAATCATGACACCCGCCGCACCGCTGGACCTGAAAAAAAACAAAAAACGCTCCACCTGTGACAAAGGCTAACAGCTGAATGGTTGCTCCTCCATCTGACAGTTCTTAAATAGGTAAGGGGCAGTGTCACCAGGTGACGTCACCAGGTGGCCCCGTCCCATACCTATTTAAGAAATGTCACATGGCGGAGCAGGAATTCGACGGTTAGCCTTCGTCACAGGTGGAGCGTTTTTCTTTTTTCGGGTCCAGTGGTGCGGCGGGCATCGTGATTGATGATGGACCTACATCAGGGGACATTGTTTTTTTTTTTTAATAAAGAAATTGTCAAAAATTGCCTCCTGTCTTTATTTTTGACACTTTTTTTTGGTGAATGAGTAGAGGTACAATGTACCCCATACTAATTTGCATCAGGGGTGGGATCTGGGTGTCCTCTTGTTAAAGGGGGCTTCCAGATTCTGATAAGCCCCCTGCCCACAGTTTCCCACAACCACTGCCCAGGATTGTCAGGAAGAGACTCTTGTCCCTATCAACAAGGGGAGGGGGGACAGAGTTCCCCCTGCCCCAAAGGATACCTCTATGTTGAGGGCATGTGACCTGGTATGGTTCAGGAGGGGGGGCACTGCTCACTCATCCCCCTTTCCTGGCCTGCCAGGCTGCATGCTCGGATAAGGGTCTAGTATGCATTTTTGGGGGACCCCATGCCATTTTTTTTAAATTTTGGCATGGTGTTCCCCTTAAAATCCATACCAGACCCAAAGGGCCTGGTATGCATGGGGGGACCCCACACCATTTTTTTTTTTTGCAGCTGGGAAAATCAACTTAAATGTCATTTTTTTTCTTTACAAATGTCAGTATTGCAGTACAGATGCGCAACTTTACAGGCAGACTAAGGGGACCCCCTAGCCACTATATTTAAAGGAATTTTTCATTTGTATTGTCTCACATTAAACATCATTAAAATTACTGCTCCTTTAACCACTTCAATACTAGGCACTTAGACACCTACCTGCCCAAGCCAATTTTCAGCTTTCAGTGCTGTCGCAATTTGAAAGACAATTGCACGGTCATTCTACACTGTACCCAAACTAATTTTTTATCATTTTGTTCCCACAAATAGAGCTTAATTTTGGTGGTATTTGATCACCTCTGCGATTTTTTATTTTTTGCGTAACAAATAAAAAAAGACCGAAAATTTTGCAAACAAACAAGTTTTTCTTTGTTTCTGTTAATTTTTTGTAAATAAGTATGTTTTCTTCTTAAATGACTGGCACTGATATGGCTGCACTGATGGGCACTGATAAGGTGGTACTGATGGGCACCAATGAGGTAGCACTGATGGGCACTGATGATAGGCACTGATAGGTAGCACTGATGGGCACTGATAGGTGGCATTGATATGCGGCACTGATGGGCACTCATAGGTGGCACTGATGGGCACTCATAGGCGGCACTGATGGGCACTCGTAGGTGGTACTGATGGGTACCTATGGGTGGCACTGATGCGTACTTATGGGTGGCACTGATAGGTGGGATGGATGGGCACTGATAGATGGGCACTGATGGGCATTGATGGGCACTGATAGGTGGCACTGATGGACACTGATGGGTGGCATTGCTGGGCATCCCTGTTTTGTCATGTAAATATGATGTGCCAGTCAGTGCCCATTTGTGGGCACTGATTGGCATATTTGGGGCATTTTTTTTACATATGGATAGCCATGGGGGATGTACCTGGCCATCCACATGCTGGGGACTTCCCTGGTGGTCCTGGGGGCTTCCCTGGTGATCTAGTGTGGGCATCTGAGGGGGGCTGCACTGATAAACAATAAGCGCATACCCCCCAGTCAGGAGAGCCGCCGATCGGCTCTCCTCTACTCACGTCTGTCAGACGCGAGTGAGGAAAAGCCGATCAACGGCTTTTCCTATTTACATCGTGATCAGCCGTGACTGGACACAGCTGATCACGCGGTAAAGAGCTTCCGCCAGAGGCTCTTTACTGAGATCAGTGTAGCGGTGTGTCAGACTGACACACCTCACCACCGATCGCCGTGATACGTGCCCCCATGGGCACATGGCACACCGGCATGTTATCCTGCTGGACGTCATATGATGCCCAGTCAGGATAATTGAACCACCGCCCGGCTGTCATTCTGCTATAGGCCGAGCAGGAAGTGGTTAAAAACATTTTTTTTAATATCATTTGTTTGGGGGAACCCCACCCCATTTTATTAATTTTTTTTGTATTGCCAGCAATAACTTGCAGCCTGGAAAATCTAATTAGTAGTCATTTTTTTTTTTTTACAAATGTCAGTTGTGCTTCAGCAGGTTCTATACATGGTACAGATGCACCACTTTACAGGCAGTCTAAGAGGAACCCCAGCCACTATATTCATATTTCGCTTTAAGCATCAATATAATCACTGCTCCTTTAAAAATGATCTTTTTTAAAAGTTTATTTTGCATTGATACATGGCTCCCAGGGTAGTACCTGGGTGGTCCCCATACTCTTTTTGGCCTTCAAAATGGGGACTTTTGATTTTCCATGTTCGGGTCCCATAGACTCTAATAGAGTTTGAGTCTCGGGTCCAAACTTTTTCGCTGTTTGGGAGTTCTGGTGCCAACTGAACCAGGGGGGTGTTCGGCCCATCACTACTGAGCAGGATGGATAACTTTTGAGGACTCTATAGCGACCAGATGGCTAATGTACCTGCTGAGTTGCGTGGTCCGTGGTTTTTTTCCCCCTTCCCTCCCTTCTCTCCCCCCTTTTTTGTGTACGCATTTGAGGATGCACTGCCAGTTTATACCACTCTAGCTGTTAAGCTTTGAGAAAGGACAAAGGATGGTACTAAGACTAATGCAGTATGTTATTACTGTATGTCCATTTGTAGCATATTATACAGTAAGGAATGTATTCCTTAAAGTTATGCTATTAAAAAATATATATATATTTTTAATCACCCTCACATCACTGCACCCCCTGACATTTCCCTTTATATCCAAAAAGTGTCTAGTCTTTTCTTAATCAAACATTTATAAAAATAAATGTATTAATTTTATCAGTAACATCTGAAGTGGGTGTTTTGTTATCCTCTGTGATTCAGGTCTATTTTTATTTTTATTTTTTATATAGTCAGCTTTTCATGCACAAATACTCATCTCGCTGCAATGAAGCCCATGTCTGACATTGCCTGTGCAGCTGGGCAGGATAGTACTTAAAGAATATATTGGGCCAGTTCTGGCAAGTGGTACTAGACATCCATCAATTGAAAAAAAATCTTGTAAACTGTTTAGTTAGGGCCTTGCCATTCCTGTCCATGTGTGCTTGAAATGAAAGTATGAAAGCAGTTGAACAGCCTTGCTGACATACAGGCACTGGGAGCGTGGGACATTTTTTTCTCACACTCCAAAAAAATAGCATAAGAAGTTTATTACTGGAGGTGTTGGTAAATGCTGCTTTGAGTTTCAATGCTTCATTCAAGGATTGGCAGCCTATTATCGTAGGATTGTATGCTTATTTTTTGCCTTTGCCCAACCTTCTTTTTTTGTTTCCTCAGAAAGGCTCAAAGGAAAAGGCTAAGAGGAGCAAGGGGAATTGAAAGCTATCACTCACCACATGTGGTGGGCCCACAAATTCCAGTTGGGTCCACCTTCCCAGATGCAATTATTTTACTCAGTTTGTTTTGCCAAACTGAGTTTACAGAAGATGACTCTCTGATGTTCTTTGGAAGTGACTTCTGGAGTTTTGGAGCATAGCAGGAGAAGGCTCTGTCTCCCATTGTGTGTAGGCGAGTACGGGGACACACAGAAGACCAGAATTCAAGGAGCCGAGGTTACGAGCGGGAGAGTAAATTGATAGAAGGATAATAGGGTGCGAAGCCATGAAGAGCCTTATAAGTGAGCAAGAGGATCTTAAAGGCTATGCGAAACAGGTAGCCAGTGCAAGGACTCCAGAATAGGGGTAATATGATCACTTGTACCAGACCCGGTGAGGATTCTTGCTGCAGAATTTTGGGCATATTTTAGTCAATTAATAGTGGATTTATATACACCAGTGAGTAGAGCATTGCAGTAAAAAAGTCAGGAGAACACAAATGTATGGATCAGCTTTTCAGCTACAGTGTATGATAGCATAGGATGTAGCCGAGCTATGTTTCTCAAGTGAAAAAAAAAGATGCTCTGACAACAATTTGTACTGTACATGTGGATCAAAACTGAAACTTAAACTAACATCAAATATCACCCCTATATTTTTCAATTTAGACTGAAGCTCATGTACAGTGCCATCTATAGATAGGCTATCAGGAGCAGTCTTACATTATTGATGGGGGTGCCAATAAGCATGACTTCAGTCTTGTCACAGTTTAATTGAAAGCATTGGGGCATCCAAGTTTAATATTAGTCTATATTTGCTGTATACATCAGTGGTTATGAATGTGTATCTGCCTTGATGGGTCGAAAACAATAATTTGATTGGCTCTACTCTACGCCCCATCATGTTTGAGTCCTTGTAGTGAAGCAAGCCCCGGCTCCTACATATGGTTTGGTTGCCTGGTGGATTTGGAGGGTGCGTGCCTCACTGACCAATGAGTTTCCTGAACTGGTCAATTCCTCTGACATTTTCCTTATGTAAATTGTTTGCCATTGTCCTGTATTATATCACATGTCATGTTAACATGCTGCATGGTTTGCTATTTAGCTGAACAGTTATGAATATGATTATTTTATATTAAGATGAACTTATTTGTATACTCCCTTTCTCTTTGTAGAAATCTTATACCCATTTGAATCAATACCATAAAACCTCTGACGAAGGACTTTCAGTCCATAACATGTAAGGTGTTATATACACTGTATCGATTGCCGCCAGTCCTTTGGATGGTGATTCATCTATACAAATGTATCAATCAGGGTATCAGATATGGCTTTTTTGCTCTTTATGTATTGTTTGTACATGTATACTATTGATATTTTGTAATAAAATGTATACTTTGATACTATTGGTTTGATCTGTCTATTAACGTCCTAAGGGGTTTATCACCGTACCTTTGGTACCAGGTGTTTTTTCTATGTTTGCTACAATTGGGTCAGACAGACCAAGCATTTTCACATACAGTCCCATCCCTCCTCGCATCTCTTGATTCTCTGTCACGATAGTTCGGGAAACGAACTAGGAACGGCCTGGGCGGTGCACCCTGAGGTCTCAGGCCGGTCGGGACTCTGTGTGCGCACTCCACGATGTAGGCAGAGGAGATGTGCTGTAAATTCAGGATATCATTAAAGAACTGTTCAGAAAAATTGGTAGGGTTCAGGCCCTCCACTCCACCCATTCTGGGAGAGCAACTACTCGCACATTGTTGCGGCGTAATCTATTTTCAGCGTCCTCAGACCGCGCCATCAATACTTTCACCGTGCATTGTAGTTCAGCAACATTTTGGTTACTGATAACCGCAGCATCTTCTTTATCAGAAATTAGATTTTCTGCAGATGTAACATGGCCCCTGAACTTGTCAAGGTCCTGTCTGATAAGTCTGCACTCCATGGCCAGCGTGTCAATCCTGCCCATCACCAGCATTTTACTCTCCTCTATAGCCACCAGGATAGCTGCTATGAAGGTTGCTGCCTCTGGCTGTTCCATACCTGCAGGCTGCTGAAAGTCTCCTCTGTCTCACTCCATATCCAGCAGCAGCCGCAGGTCTGTCTGTATTGACACAGCCTGCACTGTCCCCAGAGGCAAGATGGCCACCGCACATGTAAGTGCAGGGGAGCCAAGGACTTTAGGAGGTGGCTGTTTCATAGCTGTATGGTGCCTGGATGGCATCGATCGATCGTAGGGGAGTCTACGACCCTGTGGCTACCCTTGCTTCCATGGATGGCTCCTAGGACAGGAGAAATTACCAGGATAGTGCAGCCTGGAAACCGGAGCTCTCTCACACGCATCCTTCAATATTAATGAATATTAAACAACTTCACCATTTCACACCACTTTACTGGCCAGGCCAATTCAGACATTTATCGCATACATGGAAACACAAGAGGACTCACCCAAGCTCTACCACTATGTTGAAAGGTGTATGAGCGGAGTTGGTGCACTGGCCAAGTTGTTCACTGCAAATTCATAGCAGAAAACCTAATAGCTATTTATTGGATCCTGTTATCGCTATTGTGAAAGGGTTGCCGGATTAGTTTTTCTACTATGGATTTCTCACATACATGTAAAACTCAGCAATTTTTTGCTACAAAATTACTTGGAACCCCAAAACATTAAACATTTTTGAAAGCAGAGGCTCTGGAGAATAAAATGGTGGTTGTTGCATGTTTCATGTCACATATTTGTGCAGCCATTTTAAAAGGGTAATTTTTAGGAAAAAGTACACCTTAATGAATTTTAATGCACACAAACACAATATAATATGTTGGTACAATATAGCATAAGATGTTATGCTGAGTAAATAGATAGCTAACATGTCACACTTTAAATTTGGTATGCCAGTGGAACAGTGACAAACTATGATACCTAAAAATCTCTGTAGGTAATTCTTTAAAAGCTTTTACAGGTTACCAATTTAGAGTAGCTGAACAGGAGGTCTGGTGCTAGAACTATTGCTCTTGCTCTGACGTTTGCAGCAATACCTCACATGTCTGGGGCATATTTTATTAAAACGTTTTTATATAATGTCCCTTTTATTTTATTTTTTGAGCCACTTTATTGCTATCACAAAGAATGAACAACATCCCTTGTGATAGCAATATGCATGACAGATCTACTTTATGGAGAGATCTGAGGTCAATGCCCTGAAAGCATCTGATCAAATCAAGGTCGGTTTGATCAGATGCTTTACAAGGTGGTAACAGCTTGTAAATATCAGACCGAAACCAGAAGTGATAAAATCCCTGTTGCTTCTGGTTTCTTACATCAGAGGGGGGAAGTGGGTACAAATGTGCACTGAGGATCCAACCGCAAGAAAGGAAGTGGGCGGTGGTGGAGGGGGACACCCTCCACACCCTGTAGATGTGTTCAAGCAGATGTATAGCCACTGGGATCCTTTCTACATGAAAGCCCATCACTGACTGAAAATTTTGAAAATTTGAAGTGTTTCCAAATGATTTTGGTAAAATTAAGTTTGCTGTAATATTCTTGATTTTTTTTCTGTAATAGTCTTTGTTTTTTTCAAACTCCCAATAATTTGCTTCTGTTGCTTAGGCAAAATTGTTTTTTTTTTTACGGGTGTAATTAGGGTAGTTCATTTCATTTAGTGTTCTTTGTAGTTGTGTTTCATTTCTTATTGGGGAACATTTAAGTTTTTTGTTTGTTTTTTTACACCTTTAAACTCTTCTTTAAAATTTGACTTTTTGAGGTTGAATATCTTTTTATTATCTTTTTTTTGTAATATTCTCTTGTTCAAATATTTTATTAAATCAAAAAACTAACAGAATTACTGGAGGAAGAACTGCAAATAATATGTTTGGATTTCCATCAACAACATAAGGTATCCAACAACAAAAAAGATCAAAGAAGCAATGACACATTCAATATTGATGATTCTTACAGTAAAATCACAGTAACAAAAAAAAGAGAGAAGTAGGTAGGAGGTAATACCAGTACCATATGTGTAAGAGAGATACAATCCAGAGGGTCGTATGAACCAAATATGAGCATTAAGAACCCTAGATGGGATAAACAAATAGAACTTCAGAAAATTGAATAGGTCAGTAACATATCAGAGAAGGAGACTTCAACAGGCCTAAGAACTATAGGAGTGCAGACTTTACATGCTCCACAAAAACCATAAATAGAAGGAGGGAAGAAGTAATGCTTTCATGTTGCTAACACAAACATATAAAAGAAAAAAAAACTAAAAGAAAAAGATTAAAAAAAGAAATAAGAGGGGGGATAGAGGAAGGAGGGATCCATGTTTTGATGGGAAAAACATAGGGGGGAGAGGGCGAATGGAAGGATCACTGGGGAATGTATAAATGTGGGTAGATATGCCTAACACGAGCTAGACAGGCTAAGGGAGTAGTAAGGATTCATCAAAGTTGGGGGGGTAAATAATTGGTCACCCAGAGGCTCCAGAGATTTTCATATTTGGGCACTTTGTCTAACAGTACAGCTTCTATTTTGGTGTGGATCATTGCTTGTGTGATTTTATGTCTAACTGTGAGGATAAGGTGGGGGACTTCCATGCTATAACAATCATCTGTTGGCTGCAGTAGTGACTTGAAGGAGTTTGAATTGACAAAAGGTTAAGTGCATGGGTTTGTTTTTCAGGAGTGCTACATCGGGGTCCAGAGCTAAGTGAGTATCCAAAATCTTCAAAAGAATCACAAATATTTCCGACCAAAAGCTATGGGACAATCCTACTAAACAGTGGGGGAGTATTGCTGGAGAAAATTGACAATCCTGGCGGGGACTAAATACCATCTGGTCAACATCTTATACAGTAATTGGTTGCAAGAGCCACAATATTCTGCGAGGAGGATTTGGTTGCCTGCCAGATGTGAATCCAATCTTCAGGTGCTAGGTTGATGCTTAGATCCTGCTCCCATTTTGTTACATACAGGTGGATTTGCAGGTATGGGTTCCAACAGCTGTGTATATAGTGCCAAATCCATGGGGGTCACTTTTACAGGCTCTCTCAAATAAAGATAGCCAAATGGCGGATGGGTCAGAGGAGATAAAGGGAGTAAGTAGTGTTTTATCTGTAAGTAACAGAAAAGTTCAGAGGGAGGGATACCATATGAGTCACAAAGGGAGGGGAATGGTTTGATAGAGGTGGAAGTAAAAAATGTACTGTATATGCCCGGATTAAATTGGAGTACTAGGCTGGGGGTGACCAAGCTGGTATTAAGATCAAGAACTAGAAATTAATGAACAAACAGAAAGAGAGGCAAAAAAAGGGTGGGTTGAGGAGGATAAGTGGAAGTAGGGGGGAGACAGATCTGGGAACTCCTGACATGTACTGTATCTGCAAAAAGCTGAAAAGGGAATGGAAGAAAGGTTTGCATAGCTCTAATATCCTATCTTCAACTGCAGGAGAGAGAGGTAGGGAGGATAACTGGAAAAAGGGTAAAAGTCATGCAGAGGTTAGGGTTTTCAAGGCATCTTTGAAGGAATAATAAATCCACACCAACCATAGAGTTTTAAATTTGTCCCATATGTCAGAATCACCCATTAAAAGCTCCTCCATCTGCACAAGAGTGGAAGGGCGTTTCCAAAATGTGGATATCAGTTGTCGAGCAGCCAAGAGAAAACGTCTTGACAGACATGTTTTTTGAGAGCTATAATACCCTGGTAGGATAGATAATAAAGCACTATCTGGTGACGGGGCAAGAGATACATCATAGATTTCATTATAAATCATGACGATCTTTTCCCAAAAAGGGGAGATCTTGTCACATTCCCACCATATGTGCAAATATGTTCCTCTATCCTTTTTGCATCTCTAACATATGTCAGTAATTGTGGTAAATATCAGATGAAGTGAAACCAGATGCAACAGCTAGAGGGCTGCCAGTTTGACACCAGTGACCTAGAGGGTAGTTTTCTTTTTTTTTTTTTTTTTTTCTTGTGCGGAACAAGAAATAGAGAATTTATGTGTGAACATAAAGGTTGTGTGCCATTCCTCAGGGGAGAGCTAATGCCCCAAATTCCTCAACGCCAATCTAGTGAAGGTGGAAAAATCCCATGAGATTCAATTTGTATGGTTTATGCACAGTAGATGGTGTGTGGCAGGAAATCTCTGAGGAGGAGCACATTTTATCAAACTGAGTGGAAGATCTGTGTATAAGGCTCATGGAATGCAGGGATTTGCAAAAGGAAGAAGGTTGAAATCTTGTGTGCCAATTTAACAAGCAGGTACTCGTGAAGCAGGGGAAATAAAAATGTCCGAAGAAGGGTAGACAAAAGTTTGTGCCCTAAGCCAACCAGTTCTATCCTCTGAGCCAAACAAAGGTGTTTTAGATCAGTTTAGGAAGTCTGGATTGTCAAAGGAGATGTGAATAGGCTTGGATCTGTATAGAGTGTAAATGGACAGCACAAACAATACCACTGATGAAGTGTTGTGGTTGCAAGGGGAGAAAGAGTCAATAATAAGTGGAGGATAAGGCCATGTGCCTGGGATAAGGGCCGTAGGTCCGCAGGAGACATGTCTTGTTCTATCAGAATAGAGGCCTTAAAAATTAGATGGAGAAACCATTCTATTATACGTGACACCAATGCAGATGTGTGGTACAGTTCTAAATCTTGGCAGCCAACACCACCATGTAGTTTCTGTTTATAAAAAATGTCGCAATTGAGACAGAAACTGCCCCAAAAACTGCATCGAGAGAGTGCATGGATGTCAAAAGAAATTTCTTGGAGGTGTCATAGGAATGATAGGGATAGTTTGGAAAATGTAGAGAAGCTTGGGCAGAGTGTCCAGTTTCAACATAATTATTCTTCCAAACCAGGGTATGTATATTATACCATGATTCCAATTCTCTACGAAATTTGGGCAAAATAGGGCTATAATTGAGAGCATAGAGAGTTCTGTCGAAATTGCTGTGCCTAAATAAGTGATGCACCTGGAATTTCACTGGAAGGGATTATTATCTTTTTTTTTTTAATTGTATTTTTATTGAAAACAATCATATAGAAACATGACGTACAGTATATGTATGCTGAGTAATAGAAATCATACATTCAGTGGTAAAAGAAACAGGTAAACAAAAATAAATAAATCATATAAACAAATATATTATGAAATAAACAAAAAAAACACAAAGTAATAAAAAAAAGAAATCACATGTTGATTATCAGGCAGAGCAGATCACTAACAATGAAGCAACCATGGCTAATAACATATTGGTGTAAGTTGGTTAGCCCCCTTACGGGGGGGAATATAGAGGGATGTACATGCATTGGGTTTCAATGAGTAATGAGGACCGCAGGAGAAGCAATAAGGTAGTCGTTGACAGGATGACAAGAGGTTACATGTAGGTTACCCATGGGATTTTCTAAAGAGGTGAGCCATACAACGAATTATCCCATAAAGCCCATATCTTGTCAAACCTGTCAACAGTATCCTCTACAATAGCTATCATGTACTCCATTCTGCGTATGTCCCTGATAGAAAAAAGGGGGAAGGAATTGAAGAGGCAATTCCTAAAAAAGCAATTCTTCAGAGAGGAACAGGCAATTAGCAAAAAAATATATAAAGTTTATTAGCAATTCACGTAAACACGGATCAAACAAAATAATTAAAAAAGTACCACCAAAAATTAATCAAAATAGATAACGTTGTCTACACACACACAGATGGTCACCCCACACTAATCCATACAGTCCCCCTCATATATAATAACTGATGAGAGTAATGGCCACTATTGAGTCATCTAAAGGGAAAAGATGATTGTCCTTCAAATAGCACCAGTATGAATGAAATAAACTGAAGGGGAATGTAAGTAGCCGTACGGTTATGTATACCTCTTATCCATTAAATTAACGACCAGAGGGTGTCAGTAACTGCATCAGACTGACTAGTAGTGTGGACAATTCATAATAGGTCCTTAGACACAGAATTCACTGTATTATTACAGGTCCAAGTGGAGAGGGATATACTGGAAGGGAATTCCTGTAACCGGGCTGTAATTGCATGGGAGCAACAGCAGGTTCGGGGACACCAGTGTCAGCAGATAGATAGAAGTCTGCAGGAGAGAGATATAGTTATGTTTGTAATACTCTCCCAATTGGGAGGTGTAAAAAGTAAGATCTCACTACTATGTAGGTATCAGTCCGCATCACCGGACAGATGAATGAGCCGTTACTGCTTGTTGATCTCCCAACAGCTGATCAGGATGGCTTCCTTCTTTCTTGATGCAGGATATCGCCAGTTAGGTCCATATAGTGCCAGTCGGGTGGAGAGGTATTAGGTAAACTAGTAGCCCAGACAGCGAGGCCGTCACAAGGTTTCAGGGCTCTCCGGTGGCACTCGTGGAGATGGCAGAGGAATCCCCTCGGTGTGTGGGTGGATCAGCGGGTACGCTATAGGGAGCGTGATGGCGTCGTGCTGACGCGTTTCACCCATGATCCGGGTTTCTTCAGGGCGAGTATGTCCCTGATACCCTGTAAAAGCTGAGCTTGAGTTGGAAATTGAGTAGATAACCAGCAAGGAATGGCTCTTTTTGTTGCTAGTAAAATATAAGAAGCTAATTTGTTTGAGTCCTTTCCCAGTCCAAGGAGTAGGAGACCCAGAAGGAGATACACCGGGTCCAGTGGGATAGAGGTTTCAAAAATCTGCTGGAGTATTATTATCACCATGGACCAGAAAGGGACAATCAATTCACATTGCCAAAAAATGTGATATTGAGTTTCTCTGTTTTTCCTACACCTCCAACAGAGAGGCGAGAGGGATGGATCATAGCCACACTTTGTATGAAAGATCACACTTTGTATGCTGTCTCTCTCTGTGCAACACCTCTGGATATCTTGGAGGTTGAGGACCATATTTTGGCCCACTGAGGGGTAGAGATTTGTTGTTGTGTGAGTTGAGACCATAGGAGTGAAATTCCAAAGAGAGCGGGAGGCTCTCCTGGAGTATTTGGTATAGAGCAGATGTTAATCGCATTTGGTAGGGTGCCTGGGAGCAGATGATTTCAAAGGGTGTTGGTTTGGTAAGGGTAAGGGAGGGAGACAGTTTCGATAAAAAATGGGTTATTTGGAGATATGAATATAGCATGTGCTTTGGAACTAGGCTTTTAGATTGGAGGTCTTGAAGGGATCGAAATTTACGTGTGACTGGGTTCACAAAGTGACGGAGTTGGAACAGGCCCTCCCGTGCCCAAGGAAACATTCGGTTAAAAGTACGTTGGGGGGCATGGGAATGAAAGAGTGAATTTGGTAAGGCAGGAGCGCCATATCCTGAGTGAGAACCTCATAGGGTTTGGGATCTGAAAATAATGCAGGTGACCAGACAAGGGAGCATGGATGACAAGGGAGCATGGATGAGTCAGGAACAGGGAACCTATCTCTATCTCCGTCCACCGGTTCGGGGGCCTCAGCCTGGACTAGGACACCACCGCATGGAGATGAAAGGCCAGGTAATATTTATTAATGTTTGGGGCTCCCATGCCTCTCTGACCTCTGGGGGAAAAGATGACTGAGCTGGCCATTCTATGGGCCCCACCTCTCCAAATAAAGTTGAAGAACCACCTTTTAAGCAGTTTTAATTGGGCCACTGGAATAGGGACTGGTAGTGTCTCGAAGAAATACAATAATTTCTGCATAATGGACATCTTCAACACGTTGATCCTGCCTGTCCAAGATATTGGGAGAGGGTTCCAACAAGTCAGCATGGCATTGATAGACTAAAACAACGGGACATAATTGGCTGAGTATAAGGAAGGATATGATGGTGTGAGTTGTACTCCCAGGTACTTGAGAGACGAGGTGCACCAACGATAAGGATATGACTTTTTAAGCAGTAAAAGATCTTCAGGAGTTAGATGTAGGGGTAGGGCTCCTGTTTTTGACGTGTTAACCTTGTATCCAGATAGGGAGCTAAATTGAGATAATAGAGCATGCAGAGACGGGAGAGATGTGTGGGGGTTAGTCAAGGTAAGCAGTACATCATCTGCAAATAGGGACAATTTATACTCCCTTTGGCACATGGGAACCCCTCGTATGTCAGGGTGGGCCCTAATAGCCTCTGCCAAGGGCTCCAGGCAGGGAATGAAGAGAAGTGGGGATAGGGGGCAGCCTGGTACCGTTTGACATGGGGAATGATCCAGATGTGAAGGAAGCTAGTTGGACCTGGGACGAGGGGTTGAAGTAGAGGGTTTTTAGGGCCAGAAGAAAGGGACCATGAAGCCCAAATTTAGTAAGGGTTGCAAACATATAAGGCCAACTTAATCTATTGAATGCCTTTTGGGTATCAAGGCTAAGTATCAGGGCAGGGCGACAAACTATATTTAGCATGTCAATAAGGTCGATAGTTCACCTGATGTTGTCTCCTGCATGTCTGGTAGGGACAAAACCCACCTGATCTCTGCCTATCAATTTCGTCAGATATTGGGAGAGATGGTTGGCCAGGATTTTTGTAAATAGTTTATAATCTGAGTTTAAGAGTGCAATTGGCCTGTAATTGTCTGCTTTGGTATGAATGTGATGTAGGAGTGGGGAAACTGTTGGTGGGGGGTTTGCCCTGGAGAAGTGTCTTATAGTAGGGATATGGGAGGCCGTCTGGGCCAGGGGACTTATGGGACGAGAGGTTCTTGACAGTACTAGCCAGCTCCTCCTCGTTAATAGGGATATTTAATGCTTGTACATCTGACTCTGATAGCTTGGGTAACCGTAAATCTGACATAAATGTCTCGAAAGCTGACAGGTCAAATGGGGGGGTGGTTGTTGGGAGTAAGGCAATTGTGTAAATTGTCATAAAACTCACCAAACACCTGAGTCATGGTCTGTGGGCAAATCTTGGTGTTTGAGGTGATCCGGAAAGGAGAGGAAGGGCCTGGGGTTAAGCCTAGAGACTATGAGATGAAACAATCAGTGCCACAAGTAAAAAATATTGTGATGTTTAAATAAGATAACCTAATAATAAATGTGCACAGCTGCTAAACATTCCAAGTGGTACACCACACTAATTTCAAAATGGATAGTAAATAAATAAATGTAGCGCTGTGTGTAAAATTATAAATGTAAAGTGCAAATCTCTAAAATAAATAAATCTTACATATAAATAAATAGTCCATAAAATGAAAAAATGAAGAAATAAAACATGAAAAACTCTTCTTGTGATCAGTGTATCCACACAATTCCACCACAGTGATTTTTCGTCCTCAAAAGGAATACACCCCACCACCAGTAAAAATGCGTGCTCACCTCCCAGATGAGTCAAAACTCATGTGGATCTCCCCACAAGCTCTTTTCTCTCACTTCCTCTTCCCAATCAATGGTGGGAAATCCAGATGGCTTTTTTCTTAATGGTAACTCAGCTCATTAATATCCAAAGAAGCGGATCATCTCCCAGCTTTGCTCAAGATTCCATGAGTTCAGGATATGTAAATAATAAGTATAGAGACCATAGTGTTCTCCATATACAAATTTATTCAAAGCCCCCAAACAGACAAGTTGCACTTACAAGATAAAAACTTTTAAAATCACATAAAAACCTCCAGAGTAGCACCACCGTGTCCACATACACAGTGCCTGGCTGGACATGACTATCAGCTCCTCCCTTCTAGACACGTATCGGCCAATCACAGGCCTTCCTCAGTAGATCATCTACTCATCTGGGAGGTGAGCGTGCATTTTTACTGGTGGTGGGGTTCATTCCTTTTGAGGACGAACAATCACTGTGGTGGAATTGTGTGAATACACTGATCACAAGAAGAGTTTTTCATGTTTTATTTCTTCATTTTTTCATTTTATGGACTATTTATTTATATGTAAGATTTATTTATTTTAGAGATTTGCACTTTACATTTATAATTTTACACACAGCGCTACATTTATTTATTTGCTAAGCCTAGAGACTAGCATCCTGTGTGGTTTGTTTGAAAATTTGTAGAATTTTTGTTTAGCCCAGAGGAGGGATTTATCTATAGTTGACATGTCTAGAGATTTTATTCGGTTGCATAGTGAGATCACCGTGCGCAGCCACCATGGGGGAGCGGAGCAATGAATGCTCAGCATCTAAGAGTGCAGATAATAAAGAAGATTTCAAGAGAACTGAGTGTTTTTTTCTCTGCGAGCCAACAGCTATACACTGTCCTCGAAAGAATGCCTTGTGAGCCTCCCAGAGGGTGGACGGGCTGGGCACGGATCCTTTATTTTATTGAAAATATTCAGTTAAAGCGGCGGAAAGTTTAATTTTAGTTTCGGGATGTTTTAGTAGAGATTCATTGAGTCTCCAATGACATTTCCTGGGGAATGCAACAGAGATACAAGGATCTAGGGTCAGAGGAGCGTGGTCCGACTAGATAATGGGTCCCAGGTCGGATGACACTGTATGGGACAACAAAGGGGCTGACACTAGGAACTAATCCAATCTGGAAAGCATCTTGTGAGGGGGGGGAGTAGAACGAATATTATCTACCTGTAGGATGCTTAATCTGCCATGCATCGAACATGCGATAACTTCGGGTCAGTTTGCGGAAGGAAGTGGCCAGGGATTGGGAAGTGGGGGATGAAGTGGCTTGAAATAGAGATTTCCTATCTCGGGTGGGGGAGAGGACAGCATTAAAGTCTCCCCCTATTACCATGAAATGTTGGAAAAATCTTTGTAAGCATTCAAAGGCATCAGTGAGAAATTTACCCTGACCTGCGTTAGGGGCATAAATGTTCATGATTGTTATAGGATTAGACAATTAAGTCTTGAAAAATTATATCATGGCTGTGGGGGTCTAAGTGGATAGATTTGATCTGGAGAGGGCAAGAGCGTCTGATCAATATTGCAACACCAGCCCTTTCAGATGAGTCCGATGCCAGGTAAGACCTCGGGAAGTGTTTAGAGGTGAATTTCAGGAAACCTCCAGCCCGGAAATGCATCTCCTGAACCAGGATTACATCCGCACTGGAGGCCCTGAATTCCTTCAAAGCCATCCATCTCTTCTTTATAGAATTCAAACCTTTTAGGTTATATTACAACAGTTTCAAAGCCATAAAAGAGCAATACAGATAAGCCAAACTTTCAAAACCATGGGCAATAGCCCAGCAGTGAAGCAAGCCATCATTAGGCTGAAAAAACAAAACAAACCCATCAGAGAGATAGCAAAAACATTAGGTGTGGCCAAGTCAACTGTTTGGAACATCCTTAAAAAGAAAGAATGCACCGGTGAGCTCAGCAACACCAAAAGACCCGGAGGACCACGGAAAACAACTGTGGTGGATGACCGAAGAATTCTTTCCCTGGTGAAGAAAACACCCTTCACAACAGTTGGCCAGATCAAGAACACTCTCCAGGAGGTAGGTATATGTGTGTCAACCTCAACAATCAAGAGAAGGCTTCACCAGAGTGAATACAGAGGGTTCACCACAAGATGTAAACCGTTGGTGAGCCTCAAAAACAGGAAGGCCAGATTAGAGTTTGACAAAGAACATCTAAAAAAGCCTTCACAGTTCTGGAACAACATCCTATGGACAGATGAGACCAAGATCAACTTGTACCAGAGTGATGGGAAAAGAAGAGTATGGAGAAGTAAAGGAACTGCTCATGATCCAAAGCATACCACCTCATCAGTGAAGCATGGTGGTGGTAGTGTCACGGTGTGGGCATGTATGGCTGCCAATGGAACTGGTTCTCTTGTATTTATTGATGATGTGACTGCTGACAAAAGCAGCAGGATGAATTCTGAAGTGTTTCGAGCATTATTATCTGCTCATATTCAGCAAAATGCTTCAGAACTCATTGGATGGTGCTTCACAGTGCAGATGGACAATGACCCGAAGCATACTGCGAAAGCAACCAAAGAGTTTTTTAAGGGAAAGTGGAATGTTATACAATGGCCAAGTCAATCACCTGACCTGAATCCGAATGCATGCATTTCACTTGCTGAAGAAAAAACTGAAGGGAAAATGCCCCAAGAACAAGCAGAAACTGAAGACAGTTGCAGTAGAGGCCTGGCAGAGCATCACCAGGAATAAAACCCAGCGTCTGGTGATGTCTATGTGTTCCAGACTTCAGGCTGTAATTGACTGCAAAGGATTTGCAACCAAGTATTAAAAAGTGAAAGTCTGATGGATGATTGTTAATCTGTCCCATTACTATTGGTACCTTAAAAAGTGGGAGGCACATATACAAACTGTTGTAATTCCTACACCATTCACCTGATTTAGATGTAAATACCCTCAAATTAAAGCTGAAAGTCTGCAGTTAAAGCGCATCTTGTTCGTTTCATTTCAAATCCATTGTTGTGGTGTATAGAGCCAAAAAGATTAGAATTGTGTCGATGTCCCAATATTTATGGACCTGACTGTATATGTAGCCAAGTGACAGATATTAATCTGCCATGTAACTTACAGCATAAGAGATAATCAACATTGTTACTAAAAGTAATACAAAATAAGGGTAAAAATAAGAGCAAGAATGCGGATAAAAATAAAAATAATAAAAATAGTAATAAAAGAAGAAAAATAAAAAGTAGAACAGTCCTGTGACAAAAATCGTGGGGCAATTCAAAAAAGAGATCTTTGAAGAATATGTAGCGTGGCAACAAAAAGGCCTGTACGGCCCAAAAGTTAGAACAAAAAAAGGACAACAAAAAAAGGCCTGAGAGGCATGTGCGTCTCAGGGGTCCTCGGCCTCAGCCTGAGGGCAAGTAGGGGAGCAAGGCAGTCTCCAACATGGGGAAAAACATGAGACATCCTGTTGCAATGGTCCGCTGATATTGTTACCAGTTCAAACAATCCTCATAGCCTCCGGGTCATGAGCTACTGGAGGGGAATCCAATAGAAAACAGTACAAGAACTAAGAAAATAAACAGTGCAAAAAACATTTCAAAGTGCCTCCCCGTGAAGGCAAGTGGTAAGGCATAACAGTCCCTTGGCGGGGGTCGACTAGGAGTTCCCATGTGGGAAAAAAGGAACAGAAGGGTGACCTTCAGCATATCAAGTGGGTGGCCTGGAACGTTGAGAGAGCTGAGGTGTGGAGTAGGCCCTTGATCCTCTTCCTCTCACTGGTGTCCAGATCTTGGACGGAGCTGAGAGGTGACGTGGGGTGGCAGGAAAGGCCTGGTCAGACTCTGCGGGATGCGGGGGTAGGCCTAAGTGCTTGACAAAAGCATTCTCCCTCCTGGGGATCGCGTAGAGCGTGTTGGACCCCTTCCATAGTGACATTTAGGCGGAAAGGGAAGCCCCAATAGTAAAGGATCTTGTGCTGTTGGTGGTGGGAGATGATGGGCCTTAGAGAGTGGCGTTTAGCCAGTGTGATTGGAGAGAGATCGCTGAATAGGATTTGGATTTTATCTCCTTTGTATTCATTGCTGGACCTGTTGCGAGTGGCCCTGGTCAGAGCTTCTTTACCTTCGTAGAAGTGGAAACATACCACTATATCTCGGGGGCCTGGCTCCTGCAGGGGGTTTAGGGGCCTTGGACCTATGGGCTCGGTCAAGGCACCAGTCTGTCCACTATTTTGGGAGCCAGGGTGTTAAAGAGGCCTAAGAGGGTACGTCAGCTACCTTTTCAGGGACCCCGCAAATTCTAAGGTTTTGGCACCTTTCTCTGTTCTCAAGGTCCTGTTTCTGCAGTTACAGTTGGGATACTGAATTTTTAAGGAGAGCATTCCCCTCTTCAAGAGCCTGTACATATTGCAGAGTCTCGTCAAATTTTGTTTCCAGGGTTGCTGTGCGCTTACCTAGCACGTCTATTTCCCCTCTAAGTTCTTTAGAAATCTTTTCCATCTCCTGAGCAATGTCCCTGGTAACTTGCTGGGCCAGGGCCTGTAGTTTGAGATCCATCATCTCAGGTGTTAGTATCAGCTGAGGAGAAGGGGGTATATGTGGGAAGTATCCTCTGCCATCAAGGTGCTGACGTAGTCCTCTGGATCTCCCTGTGTAATTGAGACCGGGGACCGAGGCCTAGTCAGAAAGCGATCCATGGTAGAAGAGGGCCACGGAGGTTGTGTGGCTCGAAGGATAAAAGGTTTGCTGGTCCCCAATTTTGCCCATGAAGTGCCGGGGGGCTGAGGAGGCGTGGAGGCTTACCCCTGGATCTATCGGTGGCTGTAGAAGCTGGTCAGGGGCCGCGGATCACAGAGCGGGATCGGAGCTCAGAGGTTACGCGTCTGCCATCTCGGAAAGCTGCGCATGCACCCTAATACAAGAGAAAGTACCTGACGGTAAAGAAATATTTAAAGCTTCAGTTTTGGAGATGTTAAGCTTGAAATTGCTAAGGGAGCCCAAGCATTGAAATTATGAAAAGACTATACTTTACTATACTAGTGTGTGGTTAATGAATGTAAAAGAGAAGGTATTGGCATATAAAAAACCTTGTGATGGGCTGAGGGTGTTTACATCCCTTTTGATTGAGTCATTTTGTCTGATCACCTGGACAAGATGTTCTATAACAGTAACAAAAAGGAAGGGGTTTTCCATTTTTTAAGTTTTTGTATGCAATAAAATATATATTTTTTTACCTTATGTTTGCTTATTCCTGAGATGGTTTAGCACTCTTAAAAGTCCCGGATTTTGCTATTGATTGTTTTTTATTTTCTACTTGGCATGTGGTGCTGATTATACCTATTCACACATTATTGATATTTACACATCCTGCTATAGATGATGTGGGAAGCTGAATAGTGACTGTAATCCCTTCCAGTAGTGTTTAATCTGCCACACATCTACCAAATGTAATTTACATAAAGAATTGTGGATTTTAGTCTGAAGATTTGGGGATAGTAATGACTTACCTTTTAACGTATCTAGGTGAGGAACCAGGGAAACAGTGAAATCACCCCAGAGGAGACTGCCATTGCTGAGGTTTTCTGGGTGGGATATGATTGACAATAGAAAACATAATTGCTCCTAGTTGGGAGAATATATGCTCGCCAGCATGAATACAAAATTCAAATATTCCAGTTTAAAAAAAAAATAAAACAATTAGTTGAAGCTAAGATAGTCTATCACCTCTGGGGCAAATGTGCACTGAAAGGCTGTAGAAACCCCTTTAGACTTTGCCAGGGGTTCATACTGTAGAACCACAAGTGTTTATTGTGAAATTGGTTGTATCTTGTCAGATCTAAAACGGGTCTCCTGCAGAAGGAGAATTTTGGTCTTGGTTTTATGAAAAATAATTTATCTCCATTCCTCAGGGAAGTGTTGAAGGCCTGCAACATTTCTACCTGAGGGTTTGGAATGTACCGGGTGAAGCAGGCGGATTTCCACCTGCCTAACTTCTTGATGACTTGGTCTGGCACCCCGTGCTGAGATGCAGTTGAAGGAGGATATCTTTAGAACCATATTATTCATCATTTAAAGTAAAAGGCAAGGTAAGCACATGAAGTCCCAGATTTTAAATAAGAAGGACGAGGAAATAAAAAAAGGGGAAAGGGGACCATACTAATAATTACATAGAAGGTGTAATGCAGCGTACACACGGGTGGACTTTTCAACGGACTTTCCGATTGAACAGACTTGCCTACACACGATCAACCAAAGTCCGACGGATTCGTTACTGATGACGTACGACCGGACTAAAACAAGGAAGTTCATAGCCAGTAGCCAGTAGCTGCCCTAGCGTCGGTTTTTGTCCGTTGGACTAGCATACAGACGAGCGGTCTTTTCGACCAGACTCGAGTCTGTCGGAAAGATTTGAAACATGTTTCATTTCTAGGTCCGTCGAACTTTTGGGAAAAAAAAGGTCGCTGGAGCCCACACACAATCGAATTATCCGACGGACTCCGGTCCGCCGGACCAAGTCTGCCGTAAAGTCCGCTCGGGTGTACGCGGCATAAAACAATAGAGTTAGCTTTTTCTAATTTCCATGAGCAGAGCCACTATGGGCGCTGAGTACCCCAAGTTGAGGAATGTGAAAAAGCATGCAGTGGCTTGCTCTGTAGAATGTAGGAACAACCTATGGAGGAATGGTACAGTAAAACGAGTAAAGGAGAAACTGTATACTAGGCTCAAATACTATACAGCCCACTCTGCCATACCCTCATGGAGACAAAGGGATTATTGAAAGCAGCGTGGGGGGGTGGCTTGCTGTCACAGCGAATGGCAGCTTAGATCCTCAGCTCTGCTAAACACCCAGCCATAAGTGGTTCCACTGCGACGCCAGAAGGGCAGCAACTGACCTCCCTACACCCCGGGAACCTCAGCTACCTCTGGGCACCATGTCTAAGCAGAGGAAAAACCTTAAATACTCGCAAAAGCTGACGTCTTCTCCTCGGCAGGCTTGGGCTGGAGCCAAGATGGCACACAGGCACACTGGGAGGCTCCTCTCTCCTCCAGCCAGCCCAGTCAAATCCAAACCCCGGCAGGATGATACGGTTCCTGTACAGCCTAATCTAGCCTCCTTTACACTGCCTCTCCCTGACCCATGGCAACCCTCAGCCATAAACTACTTTCCTGCTTCAGACCAGCCCATATCTGAGCAGACCATGAAGAGCGTGTTGATCTCCTTGAAACACACTCTGTACACAGATCTATCAGCAGCAGTGTTTTCTTTGGCTAATACTGTAGAAGCACAAGACCAGTGTATTCACCATGTAGAGACAAAAATCAATTACTTATTCACTGCACACAAAGTTCCACAATATCCCTGAATCAGTTCAGAAAACTGAGCTTGTACAATATACAGTATATAAACCCTGATATTCACCCTATTACCAGGTTTGACTAACCGGTTTATGCTTTTGTAAACCTATAAGGCCTACATACGTGGGAACTATATGAAACTAAACATTAGGGCTAATAAAAAAACAGAAGACCAAGCAGACTGATGAAGTTATTCTTCAAATTGCACAACTAGAGAAGCACAACAAACAATTCCCTTCCCATAAATTAAACAGTGAGTTGTTAGAGACAAAAACTCCATACCCTCCTGCTATGCAAATTTGAGAATGATCTTAAATATGCTAAAGCAAATTTTTACGCTTTAGACAATAAAGCGGGAGCCTGTTAGCTCGCCAAGTTAAAGCCCAAAGTACAAAAGCTAAACAAATGGATGGCTTGAGCCGGCAACACTGTAGTCCATATAACAATGTATTAGTGACTGGTTACAAAGGAGTAACAATAAAGCAAGAAACTGAAGGCTCTCGCTGAAAAACATCAGTTTTTTTGTTTTATTGCCACTCATTTGTAACCAGCTCAATCTATCTATTTGTTTGGTGTGTACAGACACACTGAACCCAGGCATCTGTGTGTGGTTCTTGCAATCAGATTGAGTGTTCCTCGTTGTGTGCGCTGCTTTTCCCAGACTTCACTTTTTACAAAAGCTAAAATTGTATTTTTCCATCACTCTACTTAAAACAAAGTTTATTCAACCCACAAGACATAGCTAATGCTTTTAGTGATTGCTATTCATCGCTATACAATCTGCAAAATGACCCCTCTATTCCTCTATTTCGGCTTCACAACTTGAATCCCTATCTCAACCCTTCACTACAGAGGATGTCCTCCACACAGTTAAAGCGTTGCTCCTGCTTAATTCAACGGGTGAAGATGGGTTCTCAAATAAATTCTACAAACATTTTGCTGATATCTTAGCACCTCAGTTAACTAACCTCTTCAATGCTGCTGCATCCTCTGGTTCCCTACCAACTGATTTGTTACACTCAGTTTTCTCTACTATCCCTAAGTCAGAAGGATCCCTCCTACACCACTAACTATATGCCTATATCACTTCTGAACACAGATATCAAACTATTAGCTAAAGTTAGGCTATTAACATATCTCCCATCCTTAGTGCACCCTGATTACGTCGGGGTTGTGTGAGGCAGACAAGCACCAGATGCCACCAGGAGGGTACCTAACCTCATGCACCACTTTGCCCACATGCAAACGCATTCTCTGCTACATAGTTGGCACCTGCTAGTTTCTGTAAGTCTGCCGTTAGTTGTAGTCCTAAATACAATATGCTTGACTTAATCCATCTAATCCTCTCAGCCAGTGGCTCTATAAGGAGATTGAAGATCGAGGGGGATAGGGGACATCCCTGTCTTGTACCATTGGATATGGTAAAGGGAGTTGAGAGCATATTTGATGTGTAGACCTGTGCACAGGGGGATGAGTAAAGGGCCAAGATGGCAGAGAGGATGGGTCCGGTAAAGCCAAACTTTTGTAATGTGTGCTTCATATAGCCCCAATGTATCCTGTTGAATGCCTTCTCCGCATCCAATGAGAGGAGCAGAAAAGGCACCTGATAGGTCTTAGCATATGGCATAATGTTGATGACCCTCCTCGTGACTTTGGATGCTTGTCTACCTGGGGTGAAATCTGTTTGGTCAGGTTTGATGAGAGAGGGTAGAATAGGAAGAAGTCTGTGGGCCAAGATCTTGGCGTATAACTTGACATCCATATTAAGTAATGAGATGTGTATGAAATTGGAAGGGTAGTGGGCTCTTTACCCGGTTTAGGAATGGTGACAACATAGGACTTAAGCATCTCAGAGGGAAATGAGGCAGAGGACATTGCATCAGCATAGACCGACGGAAGTGTTGGGGATAAGTTGTTTTGGAAGATTTGTCAAACCATCAGGACCTGGCGATTTGCCAGATGGTAGGGTTTTTATAACTTTTATGATCTCAGGCTCCATAATAGGGGTATTGAGAGAAATTAGTTGTGCCTATGAGAGGGAGGAGAGGTTGATACTTGTGAAGAAAGCTTGTATATTTTCATCAGTAGGTTGTGGGGTATTGGGATCTTTCTCAAGATTGTACAAGGAGTAGTATTCAGCAAAATAGTTTGCTATTTCTTTGGGGTTGAATATTTTTTTATTCTCTGATGGATGGATTAAATATGGGATTTTTGTTTTAGTTCTACATACTTTGAGTCTTTGGGCATGAAATTTACCTGTCCGATTGCCAGATGAGTAATGGGATAGTTTGAGTGAGTTGATGTGCTTGTCATACTGCTCAATGAGCAGGAGCCTGAGATCAGCACGATGTTGGGAAACTTTATTTGCTAGATGTATATTAGTAGTGTTTTTGTTCAGGGACTCTAGAATCTTAATTTCACCAAGGAGTTGGTCTAATTTCTGTGTCCTCTGCCTCTTCTTCTGTGAACAAAGTTGTAGGATAACCACAACGTGGCAGGGTCAGTCACAGAGTGGGTGTTCAGTGAAAAAAATTCAGTTAGGTTTTTGGCAATAGTGGCAGCATGTGAAGACATTTGAAATATAGCACGCCATACATAGGCAGGACTTGGAGTGTGCCCCTCCACCACTGTTATAGAGACAGGTGCGTGGTCTGACCACATAATGTCGTGTATGGTGGAGGAGGACACTGCCTGTAACAACATCTTATCGACTAAAATTAAATCAATTCTTGAGTATGAATTGTGTCTGGATAAGTGGAAGGTGTAGTCTCGTTCGTAGGAAGGTGTAGTCTCGCCAAAAAGGTGTGGGGGATTTTTTGTGTTGAAAGTAGGGAGTATTGCAGGCTGAGAAATGGGTCTCCTGTATGCAGAGAACATAGGCCTGGAGTTTAAGTGCTTCTCTCCAAACCAAGTCCCTTTTAGCTGGGTGGTTAAGGCTGTGCATGTTAAAGGATACTATTTTAAGAGCCATATGTATAGGGTAGGTGAGGATGCTGATAGTACCTTACAAAGGCTTCAATAGGACTCTTGTGGTAAGCTCCAGGTGATGGATAGTAGAGGAGAGATTTTGCAGGTTGAATTTGGCAGTGGTGAGGTTCATCCCATGCAGGTCAGATCGGTGGATGGGGAGACAAAACAGGATATAAAGGGAAAATAAAGTCAAACAATGTAAAAGTAAATAGTTGAGTAAAAAAGTGAATTTGAACAGGAATCTGGAGACAGAACAGCTCACCATAACTCAGGAGGGGAAAATTTGCACACTGTGTGCTCCATAGTGCTTCAGGAATCTGGTAGAATGTAGTTTATTTTATATATGGGGTATTTAAGTGTTATGTTTTTTGTTGTTTTTCTTACGTGTCACCGTTTACCAGATATTCTGGGTGTTCAGCTTTGTTGAGGGAGAAGAGCTTTTGGCTTACTGTGGTGTTTCCATCATGAGTCATTGTTAGTTTGATCAGGTATCCCCAGCAGTATGGAATGTTATGATTGCGTAAGGCTTGGGTCACAGGCAGTAGTGATTTGCGTTTTTGCATCCTGTATTGGATGTTTGAGAATCTTTCTGGAGGTTGCTGGTTTTTAAGGAAGGCTATCATGAGCTGCTCCTTAGTGTGGTAAAAATGTACCCGCATCAGAACATCTCTAGGTATGTTGTCAGGGAGGTGGGATGGCTTGGAAAGTTGGTGGATTCGATCAATGATCAAATCTGACTCAGGTATTAAAGGCAGGAACACTTTTATGAGGTCTCGGGCATATTGCTGTAGCTGTGCGGGTTGTATAGCCTCTGGGACCATACAAATCTTAACGTTGTTCCTTCTTGACCTGTCCTTGAGGTCAGCCACCTTAGCTTTGAGCCAGGTTATGTTATCAGTGTGATCATTGCAGGCATTGATCAGCGTATTGTGTGAAGATGCAAAGTCACCCATTTTCCTTTCTATATGATCCATCCGTCCTCCCAGCTCTCCTACTTTAGCTTTGAAATTGCTTATACATTGCAACATGTCTGTATGCATGGAGCTGCGGAGAGAGACAAGCATGTCTTTCAGGAGTTGTGTCTGATATAGGCTTATTAGTAGTGGGGAATTCATTGATGAGATCCACGAGCTCCCTCGTTTCCCCCCATGGAGTCCTGACATGTGCTCACCTGTTCGATGTCTTCAGCCATGCATGGTTTAGACTTCTCTGGGCTGTGGGAAAGCAGAGTGGAGGCACCAGGAGAATGTCGGGTGGATCTGCCTTGTGAGCCTGGGCTCGGTGTGGCTGAGAGAAAGCCACTGGTGAGTGAAGGAGATCTGTCTCTGGTGCCAGCGCCATTTTCTCTGGGATCACGGGCCGCCAGCGCAAAGAAATCCTGTAATTTCTTTGGTTGAGCTGCTTCTTTCTGCTTGCAGGTTATCTCAGGAGGGAGGCAACTCTCTCAGGCAGGTGATGGTGGGTGTGTAGGCAGTCGGTGTTACCCCAAACTGTGTGGATTCCCGTTACTGGAGCAGAGCAGTGGATTCAGACATCCATGCAGCAGCGCGGTAGCCACGCCCCCCCACACATCTTCGCTTTATTGATAGAGCCCTTTGCCACCAAGATCAGAAAAGACACGCATATCTCGGGCATTAAGTGTAATGGCATAGATCACAAAGTTAGCCTTTGCTCTGATGATGTGATACTTATGATCACGAACCCATCCCAATCCTTGCAGGCGATACAGGAAATTATCCACCAATTTCACACAGTTTCCTTTTACAAACATAATGTT
Organism: Aquarana catesbeiana; assembly: GCF_042186555.1. NCBI lineage: Eukaryota > Metazoa > Chordata > Amphibia > Anura > Ranidae > Aquarana > Aquarana catesbeiana. Next base: position 401,648,689 of record NC_133326.1, on the reverse strand, counting down.
TCTAAATCCTTGCTATTACCCTTAAATCTCTCTAAGTGGATGGAAACTCAAATTAGGGCCAATCTACTATTCACCTGGGTGAGTACCTCCATTCCCTATTTGGGAATACAATTTGCCTCCACTATAAGCCAACTGTTTGACTTAAACTGCCAAACCTTCCATCGGTGATTTCTTCAACTTCTGCACTCATTACACATCACCGACCTAGCTAGGCAGGATTGCTTCTCTTAAAATGATTATATTACCCAAGCTCCTTTATCTATTCCACACTCAAATTATTCCAATCCCCCAAATCTTTTTTCCCTCAATTCAAAGACAAATCTCAAAATTTGTTTAGAATTCAAGACCACCTAGATGCATCAATTATATACTGACAAGACCTCACAATCAGAGGGGAGTTGGGTTGCCTCATAGATGCATCAATTATATACTGACAAGACCTCACAATCAGAGGTGATTTGGGTTGCCTCATATCTGTAACTATTACTATGCCTCAAACTATAGTTAAATAAATAAGTGGTGTCATCACAGGGTGGTACTGTAGACGACCAGAAAGTTAGACCAACTATACTACTGGTGGTACCCAACACCTGAAAAAACTTGGTCACTCATGGAAATTTCACCCTCCAAACACAATAATCTAATAGACTCTCTTCACACCACAGCAGGCTATCCTCCACCTACACTAGATACCTTCCCCTCAATCACAGCATCCCTACTAGCTTGGAATAAGCTCATGTCCACACCTCTTAGACACCCTATTTGCACCCTTCCGATCCCTCTCAGGGCTTTATCCAGGCTCCTGCCTGACCTAAGAGTTTCCCATTGGCAGTCTCATAGTATCGCTACCTTACTCGGACGTACCACTAATCACTCCTCGTAAATTTTGAAAACCTCCAAAGCAACTTAACCTCTCGACCCTGGAGGCTTACACATATATGAGGATTACCCACTTCCTTAAGTCGAAAATATATCCAGGAAGCTCCACTAGTTGTTGGAGAGAATGTGGTAGCATGGGCTCTATTGCCCACATTTTATGGTTCTGCCTCTGTTAATTTTGAAGACAAGTATTTGCTCTTATCTCCATCTCTGGGATGTTCACTACTCTTACTCCGACCCTAGCCTTGTTCCATGTTGGAATAGAGAAATGTCCCCCAAGTTCAAGTTTTATCATAACACACAAAACTCTTGCAGCTAAACTAAACAACACCAGATTATGGAGAACATCAGAAACCCCCTCCATCTATGGTACAGTTTCTGATGTTAACCTCCAATGTGAAATGGGGAAGCTGGTAGCTAGAAAAAACATGCAGCTGGTAAAGTTTGTTACTATGTAGTCAAATTAGTTAATGCATCCAAAATGATGAGTACAAATGTGAAAAAACTGTTGTGATAATTCACCTTCCTCATGTTTTTTGAATAATGGTTGTGCTGATGTCCCTTTCTTTCCCTTCTTCCTTCCCCTCAACTGCTCTCCACCCCCCCCCCCCTTGTCTTGTCCCCCCTCCCTTGTCTTTTTCCCCCATTACCCTCTTTCTTCTCTCCCTCCCCTTCCTCCCTCCCTCCCTCCCCTTCCTTCCTTCTTTCTTATTCTCCCTCTCCCATATGGAGCTGGCGTATAGGAAAATGTGTCCTGTGCATTTATTTTTTAGCTCACTGAACTACTAAATATCATCATAGACCTTCTTGGTCCAATGTTGAATTTTACTCCATACTAAACATCTGTTTAGTTGTCGACAATATTATCTTACTTATTTGTATATGTAAAACCTTATTAAAGATCCATTCAAACTAAAGATTTTTGAAAGCAGCTCTTAGCCAGCAAAATGTGCAATTAAACATTAGGCAAACATTAAAAAAAAACAGGTAAACAGTGCTATGATGGTATCTAACAGCGTAAAGCTGAAACCTAGTGCATCAGTTATTAAGAGACTTATCAATGGTAGAGCTAGACCGCTTCTCCTTTGAGTACTGTTGTCATCCAGAGGCTATTCGAAGGTCAAGTGTGGCAGGTTTAAGGGGCCAGTCAGGTAGGAAGATTTGAGGTATTTCAAACATGCTGAGAAATGCAGGTAAGTCCCCCCAAATTGTGGAAGATGGCATATTTGCCCTCATGAAAAGCTCTGAAGTGGAAGAAGAAGCCCCACCTGTATTTGATCCTCTTGGTCTGAAGGGCCTTCATGAGAGGAGTCAGAGAATTTTTCATCTCCAGAGTTTGTCTGGATAAATTGGGTAATAAAATGGCAGTTGTCTCATTGAAGAGTATAGTGTCCTGCGTTCTGGTGACTTGCATGTTTCTTCCTTAACTCTATAGAAATGGATCCTGAAAATGGTATGGTGTCCCACATGAAAAAGGGATTAGTATTCTTTGATCCTAAATGCCTATGGATGCAATCTATCTCTATTGGATAATCTTTTGGCTTTTGCAGAAGTTGGGTAAAGACTGCTGTGGCAGTCAAAGCGAAAATCTTTAGTTTCAACGGTCTTAGGCAGAACAAGGATTCTGATGTTATTACAGTGATTTCTATATTCAAAGTCATCCTTTTAGTAGATAAGCTGCTAGATTTTGGCCATATGGTTCCGAAGGATCGCATCATGATCACAGAGGTCACAGAAATACATTTGTCAGGCTGTTCAAGGTCCTCTAGTCTGGTACCCAGGTCTTTTTTCAGATCAAATATATCCTGCCTTTAAGTGTATTCTAAACGCTGGACATATGTTTCATAGTCCTGTCTTGTAGCAAGGGCCTTAATGTATTTTCTAAATCCTAGCCTTCCCTGGAGCATTGGGAGCCTTGGGGAGGGCTTCTGGAGCAGATGGACATTCTACTTGAGCTCTGTGGTGATAGGAAGTGATGATGTGAGCTCACCAGGGAGAAGCATGTAGTTTGTGCTGTGCCAAGGGAAGATGATCTGTCACCATCTTGGCACACTGCTGTGCCCTGCTGCTGAAAGAGAATCGGGTGAAGAAACGGCCAATCTCTCCTGATGTCTGCCCTCCGCTGGGCTGCTTATCCTCCCTGCCCTGTTGTTTGCCCTTTCTAGCCTTGATTTGGGTGCTGGCAAATCCTGAGAGCTGCAATTTAGCCTGATCAAAGTAAGAGCCATGGGAAAGAATGTCTCACCATTCCATGTGCTTGGCCATGATCCCATTTTACTTTTTTTCATTGTCTGTCTTTTGTAAAATAGGAGGCCTTTTCACTTAGAAAAGCTGATAAGATTTATTTAACAATAAGTACAATATATTAAATCAAATAAATCTGTTGCATATTTCTAATCACTGCTGTTACATAACTACTTTTATCTTATATTTTATCTCCTTTTTTTGTAAGAATATCACTTAAAAAAGCAAAAACGCAAAAGACTTAATTACTAATACAATATTTTAAGCTCTTATTAAACTATTGAGACTGATTTATAGCCAAGGGTTTGTAGAGGTTGTATCCCAGTTACAGCTCTGGCAGTCCTCCGGAACTCTGACCAGCCAAACACTAAGGGGTTAATAGCGCAGCATATGATACATTCAACCTCAGAAAGGAATCAAAGGGGTCAACATAGTGTTACACTGCCACACACATTTATTTGGCAATAGCGCAATTGAAATATGCTTATAAAATCCAGAGAACAGAGTTGCACAAACTAAAGCCACTTCAAGATCCACATACAGTGGGCAAAATTATGTCACAAGCTAGGCCTCGTCCAAAATGTTTCGCTACCAATGAGAGCCCCTTTCTCCTGAGAATGCTCATTAATAGCGAAACATGTTTGGAGGGGCCTAGCGGGTGACTGCATTGGCACACATGTGTTGCTTTTAAAGGCAGACATTCATGATCAACATGTTCAGGTAAGAAGCTGTGTATGTTAAAGGTGGAGGGATTATGAGGAGGAACTCTTGTCTCATATACTGCGTGGATATATTCACATGGACTTGATACTTTAATTACTTTTGCATGTTATTTTTGATTGACACATGGTTATCACAGGAATGTTTGCATACTCTTCATTGCAGGTTTTTAAATTTTGGTATTTGCGTTTTATGTGTATTAACCTATTTAGAGTTTGATATCTGTTGAAAGCATACCTGCACATTTAAATTGTTACTTGTAAGTTTGTATTCCAACCTTCAGTATGTTGCATCCAAATTTACACTGAGAGCAAAACATTTTTGCACTATTTATATTATCGTAACTTACCACTAAATAACAACTGAAAATAAATTCTCCTGCTCCTGACAATAGCAGTGATGTATGTTATTTGTTGTTTGTACCCGTAGTAGGGCCCAGAAACAATAGTACACTGACACTAACTAACACTGATGCTAATTTGTTTTTTTAATCCTACCTAAAATACACTGACCCTGACCATTGACTTTGACTATTACCTATAACCCTAACCCTGGCCCTGAAATAGATTAAACTCTCTTATTTGGCTATTTTTTAAATTTTTTAATTTATTTTTTTCTACACACACTCCTTGTTCTCACTTTTCTACTTTCTAACTGTAGGTTATACAGTGATTGAATCACTGTGTTAGCCAATCATAGACTCTCACAGCAATCAGGTGATCGGTAAACAGGCCTCCCAGGCCCCAATCGTTAGTATGGGACCCGAAGCTCTTGATGGGAGCTTGGTTTCTTTGCTGGGAGTGCGCTGTACAGTGTGAGCTCAGCACAAACATTTTTTTTCCTCATTAATGTACACACAGCACCCCATATTGACAGAAAAACACAGAATTGTTGACATTTTTGCAGATTTATTAAAAAAGAAAACCTGAAATATCACATGGTCCTAAGTATTCAGACCCTTTGCTCAGTATTTAGTAGAAGCACCCTTTTGATCTAATACAGCCATAAGTCTTTTTGGGAAAGATACAAGTTTTTCACACCTGGATTTGGGGATCCTCTGCCATTCCTTCTTGTAGATTCTCCCCAGTTCTGTCAGGTTGGATGGTAAATGTTGGTGCACAGCCATTTTTAGGTCTCTCCAGAGTTGCTCAATTGGGTTTAAGTCAGGGCTCTGGCTGGGCCATTCAAGAACAGTCACAGAGTTGTTGTGAAGCCCTCCTTTGTTAATTTAGCTGTGTTCTTAGGGTCATTGTCTTGTTGGAAGGTAAACCTTCGGCCCAGTCTACGGTCCTGAGCACTCTGGAGAAGGTTTTCGTCCAGGATATCCCTGTACTTGGCCGCATTCATCTTTCCCTCGATTGCAACCAGTCGTCCTATCCCTGCAGCTGAAAAACTCCCCCACAGCATGATGTTGCCACCACCATGCTTCACTGTTGGCACTGTATTGGACAGGTGATGAGCAGTGCCTGGTTTTCTCCACACATACTGCTTAGAATTAAGTGACCAAAAAATTCTATATTGGTCTCATCAGACCAAAGAATCTTATTTCTCACCATCTTGGAGTCCTTCAGGTGTTTTTTAGCAATTCATGTGGGCTTTCATATGTCTTGCACTGAGGAGAGGCTTCCGTTGGGCCACTCTCCCATAAAGCCCCGACTGGTGGAGGGCTACAGTGATGGTTGACTTTCTACAACTATCTCCCGACTGCATCTCTGGAGCTCAGCCACAGTGATCTTTGGGTTCTTCTTTACCTGTCTCACCAAGGCTCTTCTCCCCGATAGCTCAGTTTGGCTGGACGGCCAGCTCTAGGAAGGGTTCTGGTCATCCCAAACGTCTTCCATTTAAGGAATATGGAGGCCACTGTGCTCTTAGGATTGGAGTGCAGGATATTAAGTGCAGCAGAAATTTTTTTGTAACCTTGGCCAGATCTGTGCCCTGCCTCAATTCTGTCTCTGAGCTCTTCAGGCAGTTCCTTTGACCTCATGATTCTCATTTGCTCTGACATGCACTGTGAGCTGTAAGGTCTTATATAGACAGGTGTGTGGCTTTCCTAATCAAGTCCAATCAGTATAATCAAACACAGCTGGACTCAAATGAAGGTATAGAACCATCTCAAGGATGATCAGAAGAAATGGACAGCACCTGAGTTAAATATATGAGTGTGACAGCAAAGGGTCTAAATACTTAGGACCATGTGATATTTCAGTTTTTCTTTTTTAATAAATCTGCAAAAATGTCAATAATTCTGTGTTTTTCTGTCAATATGGGGTGCTGTGTGTACATTAATGAGGAAAAAAAATGAACTTAAATGATTTTAGCAAATTGCTGCAATATAACAAAGAGTGAAAAATTTAAGGGGGTCTGAATACTTTCTGTCCCCACTGTATGTGGCCCTACGGATAAAGACCCACTTCTATGAGGCCGTATATATGTGTAAGGTTGGCAGGAAGGGATTAAGTAGCACACAGTTGATGCAAGCTATGTGAAGGACATTGTAGAAGAAAAATAAATACATAAATTCCCTGTATGAGTAATGGATACTTATATTGATCTGCTATACATCAGGTATATAAGCAACTTTTAATCCAGCACCGCCTCCAACCTGACTGGCAATGTGATTAATGCAGAGGGTCATTTAGGAACCATTTACAACTATATCAGAGCCATGAACCATGATCTTGTTAGTTCTTCATGTACGTACTTCATTCATTAATACTTACTACTACTACATTCATTTTAATTGATAATAAATAGGCTTTGTATATACTGTAAATCTCATGTGTAAATGTGGTGGTAATGCTTATAGATTAATATAAATTACCACCTTCTAGAGTGTTCTGTAATGCATATATAGCAATTGGTGAATCATGTATAATCTACTGCACTTGTTATTTTTCTAGACAAAAACTTTTACTTATAACTGAGATAACCAGGAGACAGAGGTTGTAAGAAAATGAGTGTTTCCAGCTAGATGGATCAAATCCCTTATGGCATGATTACCTTATTCTGGTGTATTCCTTTTAATGCTGCTGTATATTGTTCAGTTTTATTTTATTTTGTCTTGTACCCAAATAGGAAAATGTTCTTCAATCACATATATATTTACAGTGATATGCATCCTCAGCATTCAATGGGCAAAATATTCAGCTTCTGTTATAAATGATTATACAACAGATTCAACAGACCAGCAAAGAAAGCGACAGAAATTAACTTTACACAAATGTTTTTCTCTGATTGGTGTTCTGCTTGAACATTATAGACAATGTTGCAAAATATGGCACTCTATATCCAAGAAAATTGAGATACAAGATTGCATTTGCTTTTATCTTACCAAAAGTAAAATTATCTGCTAAAATCTTAAAAAAATCACTAGGCTATCATGTGTATTTGTTTAAAGGCATAGACAAATCTACTGTAGAATAATACATTCTAGATATGTTTACAGAGGTGACATACAGTAAGTTCAAGGGTCTTTTTTAACATGGGCAATATAACCCGCTTTTTCTCAAAACTCACATATCATTGCAGTTTTGCTGGAAAGCTAAATAAATTTTCTAACCAAAACTGAGAAGTCCTTGCTATTTCAAATGACTGTAAATTGTACAGCTAAGTGCATATAGCCACAGGGCTGTCACAATCACTTTTCTTGACAATTCATCATACCAAACTAATTCTATAATATCATTACTGTGTCTCTTCTCACTGTAGTCTTCCAGCAAGTTAATTTAATCAACTAATAATAGATTCAGAAAGGATGTGAGAGGCTCAAGCCTTTCAATTCATACAATAAGAGTAGCACAGCTTTGAGAGCTATGTACTATTAATTTACTATAAAGTTTAAACTGATAGTTCAGGTACTTTTGATTTGAGTGAGGCACACACAATTATATCAAAATTATAATCTCATATGTGCTGTTGTACAATGTGGAGCATCAATTAATTTGCTTTCATGATTAATTGATGTGACATCTGAAAGCCTGAGATGGTGTCTTGGGTTGTGCTGTGTTTTCATTTTTCCTTCTACTGCTTCTTATAAACACCAAATGGAATATTTTTGTGTGAAATATGCATTTGAGCATTTTTACTTTTCAGTAAACTGCATGCACTAGGGAGGACTTGTCTGGGTAAAAGGGGCATTATTAATATGCCAATACCAATAGAATAGGTTGAACAGGTGATCCTGAATAGAGATGTTTTACCATCCAAACATCTGTCAGAGTGAGATTTTCAGTCAGTGACACATGCTGGGCATTACATAGCTACCTGCTTCCTGTTCAGAGCCATGATCACAGCATCTGGCAGAAGACAGTTCTTCAACTCCAAACTTCTTATGACTTTGAAATGTCACGTGACCAAATGGCAGGAAGCTGATACTGGATTATGTGAAGGTGTGTTACAATAAACCTTAAGAGGTGTTAGGAACACTCACCTGTCACCATGTCACCTGGTAATCTCAATCCATGCAGAGCTTATTACCAATATTCATATAAAAGAGCATCTGGATAGCAGTGGCCATAACATGATTTCATTTAGCCCGGGTTCACACCTATGCGAATTAGATGTGCGTTTCCACACATCTAATTCGCATAGCAGGAGAATGTGACCGGCTCCCTATGGAGCCGGTTCACATATCTCCAGGGCGGCTGCGGAGCGCACTGCACAAAAACGCTGTGCGTCTTTGGCTCTGTTTCAGGGCCAAATTCAGGCATAGAATCGGCCCTGATTCGTCCCTGAAACGGGGAAGAGGGACGCACAGTGCTCCTGTGCGATCTGCAGCCCATTGTAGTGTGAACCCGGGCTCAATGTTAGCTGTAAGCAACAAACACATATGGGTAAGAAACAAACACTTAACTTTAAGAGAGCAAATTTTCCAAGGATGAGGGCTGATCTCCAGGACTTAGACTGAGAGGGAATATTGGCATCAATGGACACAGAACAGAAATGGGAATTCTTCAAACTGACTGTATGTAAACTCACTACAAAGTATATTCCCATGGGCAATGAGGTTAAAAGGTTAAAAATAAAACCTATGTGGCTCACGGCCAAAGTTAAAATGGCTATAAATAATAAAAAAAGAGCTTTTAAAAAATATAAAAAATGAAGGAACGCTATCATCGTTTAAATGTTACAAAGATTATAACAGAACATGTAAAAAGGAAATCAAGGATGCAAAAATTTAAAACGAACGACATATTGCAAAAGATAGTAGGACAAACCCCCAAAAATTATTCAAATATATCAATAGTAAAAAGGTCAGGTCTGAGCATGTAGGCCCTTTACAAAATAATATAGAGTGGGTGACTGGGGACAAAGAGAAGGCAAATTTATTAAATACTTTCTTCAGCTCTGTGTATACAAAGGAGCATGGGGGTGGTAGTGACACAGCCGTAATGAGGGTGGTAGTGACACAGCCCCAAATGATCCACAATGGCTCAGTGGGGATATGGTCCAGAAATATTTAGACAGAATAAAGGTGGATAAAGCACCTGGACCAGGTGCTTTGACAGGGCCAATGTGGTGATATTTATAAAGGGATCAAAGTCTTTACCAAGTACAGTAACTATAGTTCTGTTAGTTTAACTTCTATATTCGGGAAGATACTGGAGAGTTTAATAAAAGACCACATAGATGAGTTCTTGTTGGAAAAAATATTTGAAGCAACAAACAGCATGGATTCATGAAAGACAGAAGTTGTCAAACAAACCTGATTTCTTTTCTGGAGGAGGTAAGTAAAATCTTGGACAGAGGGGTGGCTGTGGACGTGGCATAACTGGACTTATCAAAAGCGTTTGACACCCCACACATGGCTCATGTGTAAGGTAAAGGCTACAGGCTTGGAAAGATCAATTTGTAAATGGATAGAAAATTGGCTAAAAGACAGAATTAAGAGAGTAGTGGTTAATGACTCTGTTCTAAGGTTATCAGTGGTGTACCCTAAGGTTCAGTGCTGGGACCCCTACTTTTTAATATCTTTATAAATGATATAGGGTCTGGGATTAAAAGTAACATTTCTGTCTTCTGACACCAAGCTATGCAGGGGAATAACGTTCTTACAGGATGTCTCCAAATTACAAGCCGACCTCAATGCACTGTCTAATTGGGCAATTAAGTGGCAAATGAGGTTAAATGTTGATTAATGTGAAGTTTTGCACTTCGGGGATAAGAATATGCATGCATCATACATACTAGGGGGAGTACAACTGGGGAAATCAATGGTGGAGAAGGACCTGGGGTTTTTGGTAGATCATAAGATCAACAATGGTGTGCAATGCCAAGCTGCGGTTTCCGAAGCGAGCAGACATTTCTTGTATTAAGAGAGGTATGGACTCCAGAGAGAGAGATATCATTTTGCCCCTGTACAAATCATTAGTAAGACCTCATCTGGAATACACAGTTCAGTTTTGGGCACCAGTTCTCAAAAAGGATATCGGGGAACTGGAGAAAGTGCAGAGAAGGGCAACCTAACTGATAAGAGGCATGGAGGAGCTCAGCTATGAGGAAAGATTAGAGGAACTGAATCTATTCCCTCTTGAGAAGAGGAGATTAAGAGGGGATATGATCAACATGTGCAAATACATAAGTGGTCCATATCGTGAACTTGGTGTTGATTTATTCACTTTAAGGTCATCACAGAGGACAAGGGGAAACTCTTTACATCTAGAGGAAAAAATATTTCATCTCCAAATAAGGAAAGGTTTCTTCACAGTAAGAGCTGTGAAAATGTGGAATAGACTTCCTCCAGAGGTGGTTCTGGCAAGCTCAGTAGATTGCTTTAAAAAAGGCCTGGATTCTTTCTTAAATGTACACAATATAACTGGGTACTAACATTTATAAGTAAAGTTGATCCAGGGAAGATCCAATTGCTTCTCGGGGGATCAGGAAGGATTTTTTCCCCTGCTGTAGCAAATTGGAGCATGCTTTGCTGGGGTTTTTCGCCTTCCTCTGGATCAACTATGGGTATATGTTTGTGTATATGGGATTGTATTTTTTTTTCTTGGTTGAACTTGATGGACTTGTGTCTTTTTTCAACCTGACCAACTATGTAACTATCTCCATCAGTGTGGCACCTTAGCATTATTATATAATTTATATGGTAACTTTCTTTAGCTTATAGAAATGTGTCTTTTGGTGTTTTTCAAAAATAGTGCAAAATGTTTACATTGCTGACATAACATACTGTACATTATGAAGTCAAGACTACTTTGCAAGTATTAAGTTAATAATCTGTACATCACTACTCTCCAAGATAAAGTAACATGATTGATTGGTCTTTGCAGAAGCTTTTTTCTTATTTTCTGCATGGTGAATTAAGGGGCCTAATCAGCTACATTAATTGCTTTTCATTTTTCTATACTTTAGTTTTTTAATGTGAATTGTACTTCAATTTGAGCAAATTGGAAAAAAATATATTGTGAATGTTAAAGTCAACTTAAAATATTGGTAGAAAAAATAGTGGACAGACTGATGAAAAAATGATAAAGGGATAGAATAAGGTGAAACAACTACACTTTAATAAAAGCCTCTCTATCAGTTTTTTTTTTTTTTTAAATAATGAATCAACCCAGATTTAGCTTGGTGTAAATTATCAGTAAAAAAAAAAATGTGAAATACATTCATGAAATACTAAAACCTCTGGCAAAAAGTATAGAATCACCACTCTTGGAAAATTTTCATTCAATTGTTTAATTGTGTAGAAAAAAAAACTAATCCCAGACATGCATCACAATTTTAATTCAGCATTCCAACCTTCTGGCTTTAAGAAACACTTAAAAAAAGAAAAAAAGTAAGAAAACTGTAGTCAATTGCAACTGTTTTTGCAGATCAAGCAGAGGAGAAAAATATGCAATCATTAAATGCTGATGAAAATATTATGGAATCATGAAAAAAACCACTACAGTACACCACTAGTACTTTCTTGCACTACCTCTGGCTTTTATAACAGCTTGAATTCTCTGAGGCATGAATTTAATTATCGACAAACAGTATTCTTCATTAATCCAGCTCCATTTTTCTCTTATTGCAGTTGCCAGATCAGCTTTGCAGGTTGGAGCCTTGTCATGGACCATTTTCTCTAATTTCCACCATAGATTTTCAATTAGATTGAGGTCTGGCCTATTTGCAGGTCCATGCCATTGACATTATATGTTTTTCTTGAAGGAAAGTTTTCATGGCTTTTGCCCTATGGCAAGATGCATTACCATCCTGAAAAAGGATGTCATCATCACCAAACATCCTTTCAATCAATGGAATAAGAAAGTCCAAAATATCAATATAAACTTGTGCATTTATTGAAGATTTAATGACTATCACCCCCCCCCCCCATACCTTTACCTGACATGTAACCCCATATCATCAATGATTGTGGAAATTTGCATGTTTTCTTCAGGCAGTCATCTTCATACATTTCATTGGAAAGGCACCAAACAAAGGTTTCAGCACCATCACCCTGCCCAATGGAGATTTCTGATTCGTCACTGAATATCACTTTCATCCAGTCATCTACAGTCCAAGATTGCTTTTCTTTAGCCCACTGTAACCTTGTTTTTTTCTGTTTAGGTGTTAACCTAGCCCCGGAGGATTTGGCTGCTCAATGACCGGAGCACTTTTTACAATTGGCACTGCACTGCCGTAACTGGTAATTGCACGGTCATGCAATGTTGTGCCCAAACAAAATTTGCGTAATTTTTTTCCCACAAATGGAGCTTTCTTTTGATGGTATTTGATTGCCTCTGCGATTTTTATTTTTTGCGATATAAATGGAAAAAGACCATAAATTTTGAAAAAAATTATATTTTCTAATTTTTGTTATAAAACAAATCCAATAAACTCAATTTTAGTCATACATTTAGGTCAAAATGTATTCAGCCACATGTCTTTGGGAAAAAAATGTCAATAAGCATAAATTTATTGGTTAGTGCAAAAGTTATAGCGTCTACAAACTAGGGTACATTTTCTGGAATTTATGCAGCTTTTAGTTTATGACTGCCTATCACATTTCTTGAGGTGCTAAAATGGCAGGGCAGTACAAACCTCCCTCCCATCCAAATGACCCCATTTTGGAAAGTAGACGCCCCAAGGAAATTGCTGAGAGGCATGTTGAGCCCATTGAATATTTTATTTTTTGTCAAGTGATTGAAAAATTACTAAAAAAAAAACATTACACAAAGTTGTCACCAAATGACATATTGCTCGCACGTGCCATGGTTATATATGGAATTACACCCCAAAATACATTCTGCTGCTTCTCCTGAGTATGGGGATACCACATGGCATTTTGAGAGGCATTTTGAGTCCATGGAATATTTTATATTTTGCCATGAGTTTCGGGAAAATTACAATTTGTTTTTCTTTTTCTTTACACAAAGTTGTCACCTTCAGGCTTTCTAATGCCCCGTACACACGATCGGACATTGATCGGACATTCCGACAACAAAATCCATGGATTTTTTCTGACGGATATTGGCTCAAACTTGTTTTGCGTACACACGGTCACACAAAGTTGTCAGAATTTCCGATCGCCAAGAACGCGGTGACGCACACCACGTACGACGAGACTAGAAAAGGCCAGTTCAGAACCAAGCACGGCACGCTTTGGGCTCCTTTTGCTAATCTTGTGTTAGTAAAAGTTTGGTGAGAGACGATTCGCGCTTTTTCAGACTCGTGGTTTTCAGATCGTTTTCTGCTGTTCAGTTTGTGCTTGTGGGTTTGTATCTGGTCTTCAGTGCGTGCAGTGAGTACCATTGACTTGTCATTGCATTCTTGTTCGTTCGTTACTGTTTTTCAGGTCGCTATTCACAGGCCTTGCTGTTCTTCAGTGCATTCTGTTACTTCGTTCTGAGCAGCCGATCGTTTTCTAGCCATGTTGCATATACGTACTCCTCGTAGAGTTCGTGCTGTGCGGGGGCTTGGTGTTGGGGCCCTGACCTTGACACAAGCCGAGTCCATTAACAGGGTGGGGAGAAGTTCATGGACCAAGCATTGGTTGCTTCAGCGTGACCAGTTCTGTCACATGCCTTTGCTCCGTGAGATCCGTGAGAATAATCCTGATAATTTCAGGAACTTTCTCTGGATGACGGACCCCGTATTTCACTGTTTGTTGGCTTTGCTGACCCCCAATATCAGCAGGCAGGATACCTGCATGAGGCAAGCCATCACTCTGGAGCAGAGGCTCGTTGCCACCCTGCGGTACTTGGCGACAGGGAGAAGTCTGCAGGACTTGAAGTTCTCAACAGGCATCTCCCCCCAGGCTCTGGGGATCATTATCCCAGAGACCTGTTCTGCCATCATCCAGGTCCTGCAGAAGGAGTATATTAAGGTAAGATTTTTATCCTTTAATATCACATTTTATTGTATTTAATGTTCGATAATATATTGTATTTCTTTCCTCATTCCCTAATTACCATGATTGGAATATGCTGTGAATGTCCCCTTTGTCCTCATGCATGCTGGGTTTTTTTTTAATTATTATTTGTTGTCCTTCATACATATTTGCCTTCACTTACCTCCCCAGCATGGTCTCCTGGGCCTACATTCACCTCATGTAATCACTTAACAATGTATTTTATCAGCTCCATAGTAGTGCTTTACCCCAAACACCCCTAAAATGTTTTGAAATGTGATTTGTGCTTTAAATTCAGGCAGAGTGCCAGAGGCTTTTTTGGGGGTCCCCAAATCATTTGGAACCCTCCCTCCCCCCAAAGGCTAAGTCAGCTGATACCAATTCTCTATCCTCAATCATCTATCTGCTGACTTTGCCAAACCCATACACACTATACCCATATTTTTTGTGGTCAGATATATGGATGAATTCCCCAAAGCATGTAGTGCAAGGACCTGCATGTATACTTTCAAATGGTACTGGTTAAAGTTTTTGTATCCTATTATTATCTTGATAGGTAATAGCAGAATGTCCAAATGTGCTCAAATGTGTACAGTGTGTATTTATATCTTTGTATTATGACACTTCTTACCTGTCCAGTGGGCTGCCAATAGTGTAACTAAGGAGGGGCTGTTCAAAGTAATACCCATTATTTAGGCATTCATCTCTCAATGAAATGGAGAGGGTTACCTGTCCAAGAGTCCCCCCCCCTATAATGTTAGAAATGGCCCATGAGAGGGGGGGATCTGATAGGTGTACCTTATACTTTGTTCTTTAAAAATTCCTATAAATAAATGTTATCTTGATGTTGGCCAAGAATGTTTGTGTCTAATCTGCTTTCCCTGTTTATGTGCAAAAAGACTTTTTTCTTTTTGTTTTACTCCACAGTTTCCTTCCAAGCCACAGGAATGGCAGACTGTGGCCTCCCACTTTGCCCAGCAGTGGGACTTTCCTAACTGCGGAGGGGCAATTGATGGGAAACACGTCCACATCATCCCACCACCCAACTTGGGGTCGTACTATTATAATTATAAGGGGTTAAATAGTATTGTGATGTTGGCGGTGGTGTTGGCTACTTATGAATTTCTGTATGTGGACGTGGGGAAGAATGGCCGGATGTCCGATGGTGGAGTCATCACCCAGATGGAGTTCTACAGGCGTCTCCAGAATGGCAGCTTGGACTTGCCACCTCCAGAAGACAATGTGGAAGGACTCCCATTCGTCTTCATTGTGGATGAAGCTTTTGTGCTGGGGACCATCTTATGCGGCCATTCCCGATGAGGACCCTCACCCTGGACCAGAGAGTTTTGAATTACCGGCTGGCCAGAGCCAGAAGAGTGGTGGAGAACACGTTTGGAATCATGGCCAGCCGGTTCCGCCTATTTCTTACACCCATACATATGGCAGAGTACAAACTGAATCACATTATCCTGGCGTGCTGTGTTCTACACAACTTTTTATGGCAACATTCTGCCAACTATGCTGGCTCAGTTGGGCCTGAGGCCGGAATTCAAAATGAACCAACCCTGACGGCGCTTGAAAGTGGTCGTCCTGGCTTGCCCCCCCTGAGTGCCCGTGATGTCCGGCTAAGATATCTTGAATTCTTTGCGGGTAGGGGGGCTATCAATATGCCCATGTATAACAATTTTTGGGGTCACATTAGAAAAAGTAGAAATGTCCATTTAAGATAAAACAGGCATGTTTAAAACCCACAAGAAAGACACAAATCTTGAACTTACAAAGTTCACATTTGGTAGAACTTGAAGGCAATATCAGACATGAGTATTTAGAAACTGTGTTTGATATTGCGTTCAGATGGGGTGAAGTCACCCCCGGAAAAGCCAAATTTTGAAGATGCACACAAATAGCCGAATGTCAACATGTGCTAGCTGCCATCATGGGGGATCAAGGGACGTGTTTTGGGGGAGCGACCCCTTCCTCTCAGCTACTTTATTATTGAGGAAGGGTTTGCACCCCCAAAACGCATCCATTGATCTCCCGTGATGGCAGATAGCACATGTTCACACACTGTGTGCATCCTCAAAATTTGGCTTTTCTCCAATTAGACAAAAAATGTTAAAATTGTAGCACACCATAAAACAAAGGGATTTGGAGGGGTTTTAAACTCTCCCCAAAACATCAATGATGTTCTTATTTTTTTGAAGAACATCATTGATGTTTTTCTTGATGTTTTCCAAGTCCCTATTACACCCCATGATCTCCCCAATCAGGATCTGTGCACTTTCCGAGGTGAAAGGATCTGGATCCACAACATCACGATCACCTAAAAAGATAGAAACCAAAAACCCAAAAAAAAACATGTATTATAAATATGCCGGCATCCATCTCTTACCTGAGCCTGTGGTCGCAGACACTCACCTGTTGTGGTGCCATTTTCCACCAGGTCTTCCTGCTCTTCTTGTCTTGGTTGGATTTCTCCTTCTTCCAGAGGTGGAGGGTCTCTGGTCTCCTCAGATGAGGGGTGTCCTCCAAGTCTTTTCTCCCCTATGTCAAAAAAAATGGTATACTTAGCACACAGATATTTGAGGGAAGAACTATAAATATGAAACATTGCTTGGAAGTGGGGTACAATTGTCTGTTTTGGCAGAGTTCCAAGATGTTGAATTTTTAGTGTCCTTTTTGTCAAGCTTCAATACTTTACCTGTTTTGTCCAAGCTTCACAGATGGAGACACCCCTATAGTATCCACTGGAGCACCTGTGTGGGCCCCCTAATAAAAAGGGTGTTCTTGTGTCCCACACTAGGGCTCCAGTGTCCAGATGTGAAAACTGCTGCTGAGTGTCCTCTCCTTACACAGAATCGAGTTTGCATTTCATTCTAGTAACAAACCCATCTACACAACCAAATTATTTTCAGACAAGTAGGCCCTAAAAAATGTGGGCAAATGCATATGGCCAAAACAATGGTGTTTTATAGGCCGAAAGAAAAATGTTTGATACGAACGAATAATGTGCCCATGAACATGAAAGTTGACATTTTAAACTGGATAACAGTTAAGAAAAGCACATGGAGCAGCATGAACGTAATAAACACAAAAAGAATAGGAACACAGCACAATTACTTACTTTTTTGCAGCACTCTCCGGATCTTTCTGTACTGCTTGTGCTCTCTTAATTTGAGGTCCGACCACCGCTTCCTGAGCTGATCTTTCGATCGACATACCCCGAAATTACGGTGTAGACTTTTGACCACTTTCACCATAATCTTGGCCTTTCTGACATTGGGGTTGGGTTAAGGTCCATACTTCCCATCATAATCGGCCTTCTTCAGGATGTCCACCATCTCCAACATCTCCCCAAAGGACATATTTGAGGCCTTAAACTGTCCCCTTCTGGATCCAGACATTTCTGGCTCAGGGCTTTCCTCCTCCTCCTCCTCGTTGCTATAATTAGCATGCACCTGCTGTGTCTCCGCCATGTGCTCTTCCCCCACTGCCCCGAACGAAAAGTGGCGGGGAATAGACTAAGAAGAATGTCAGGGGCGGGTGGAGTTACATGCATGCGCAGTGTGTATAAAGCCTAACACGCGTGCGTAGTACGTACGATCTGTGAGCGGAGGAAGGAGTATCAGAGGTGCCGATCGTGATAACGAAGGTAAGATCTAAACTTGGGCCTATACTGCTTCTAGATTGAGGCCTATATTGTAACAAGATTAGGAGAGTTTTGCCTGACATTAGGGTTTGTCTCGTGTTGTGTTTTGCAGATAAAATGGATGGCTTCAATGACCAAAACTTCCTCCCACTGTTCATAGACAAGTACAGGGAGCGGCCCTGTCTGTGGCAGGTCAAACATCCACATTACAATCATAAACAAAAGAGGCAGGCAGCGCTGGAGAAACTGCTGGAGTTGGTGAAGCAGGTGGTCCCCACGGCAACCATCACCATGGCAACCATCACCATTAAAAGCCAAAATTGGTGGCCTGAGGAGCACTTATCTTAGGGAGCGCAAGAAGGTCACGGATTCCCAGAGATCCAGAGCTGCAGCAGATGACATTTATGTCCCCAGACTGTAGTACTATAAGAGACTGTGATTTCTGTCAGACCAGACTGGATACAGGGAATCCCTCTCAACCCTTCCTTCCACTCTTCCTTCCACCCCAGCTGAGACTTCCGATGTCCAACCTGGGACTTCCAGCCAGGAAGAAGTGCAGCTTGAGTCAGGTATAGCATTGTTCTGCAGATTTCTGCTCAATAAAGAAATTATGTTTACTAGATGTTATTATTGATCACTAATTGCTGATTTAAGAAAGTGTTTTACATATCAATAGACAGTAGTGGGCAAAAATAATTGGGACAAGAATGAAAAATGCTGGGCTCAGAATGATAGTCTGTTATATTTTGTTAACATTCAATTTGCAACAGTCATGAGCTGAAAATTGTGTGTGATTGATGAATCAAAAACTAAAACTATGTCCCTTTTTTATACACAGGAAGACCTCAGCCAGGATGAGGCTGTGGAATGTGCCACACAGGAGGAGGCTGTGGAATGTGGCAGCCAGGAGGAGGCGGGGGTTAGTGGCAGCCAGGAGGAGGCGGGGGTTAGTGGCAGCCAGGAGGAGGCGGGGCTAAGTGGCAGCCAGGAGAAGCCTGGGACCAGTAGGAGCCTGACCGAAGGAGGTTGGTTCCCTCCGCCTTCCATACAAAAGACCCAGGAAGGGGAGTCACGTTCAGGATTCAGTGCTCAGGCTCATTCAGGAGGCTTCTGCATCCCTCAGAGCCTTACCCACTCCTGAAGAGGCCTTTGCCTGCATGGCTGCCACCAAACTGAAGGGCATGCAGGAGGGTCAACGCCTCATGTGTGAGAAACTTATTTATAAAGTCCTAACTAAGGGGGTGAGTGGCAAAATCACACCCAAGACCAACGTGATTGAGTTGGAAGATCCTCCTCCTCCTCCTCCTGCCACAACTCCACCACCAGAGCCACAGCATGGAAGGAAGCGTGGAAGACCAGAGAGTGATGACCTGGGTTCAGTTTGGTCTGACAAAAGATGCAGCCTCTTGTAGTACCACAGCCTGGGAACACAGATGTCATCTGCTGCTTTCCGGATCTCTGGGACTTCTGGACCAGACTGCACTCCCTTAGATATGGACTCCTCAGGCCACCAATTTTGCAGTAAAATAATTGATGTGTGCCCTGGGGGTCAAAGGCTTCACCAATTTCTGCTGTTTCTCCAGCGTTGCCTCCCTCTTTGTTTGGTTGTGAGCCCTTAATAAAGGAATTTTTGGTTCAATTATACTCGCCTATGTGTGTTTTCCTTCAAAAAACAGTTTGTTGGTGAGGAGGCAGGTACATTTCAAAATACAATGTGAAATTAACAAGGGACACCAACACCAAACAATCTCATTGAGATAAAATAATACAAGATAATAATAGTGTTGTGGTAACTTGACACACAAAACACACACAAAAATATTCTGGAGTAAAAAAGCAAAAAAAAGCAAAAAAAAAAACAGCCTTGAAAAAAATACAACCCCCAAAAAAAATAAAGTCTTGAAAAATTTTTTTTAGCAATTAACCACTTGACAACTGGGCACTTAAACCCCCTTCCTAACCAGACCAATTTTCAGCTTTTGGTGCTCTCACATTTTGAATGACAATTACTCAGTCATGCAACACTGTATCTTTATGAAATTTTTTCCCTTTTTTTCACACAAATAGAGCTTTCTTTTGGTGGTATTTAATCACTGCTGGGTTCTTTATTTTTTGCGCCGTAAAAGAAAAAAGACCGAAAAATCTGTAAAAAAATAAATTTTCTTCATTTCTGTTATATTATTTTGCAAATTAGTAATTTTTCTTCATATATTTTGGCCAAAATTTATACCACTACATATCTTTGGTAAAATTAACCCAAATCGGTGGATATTATTTGGTCTTTTTGAAAGTTATAGAGTCCAAAAGCTATGGTGCGAATATCTGAAAATTGATCACACCTGAATTACTGACGGCCTATCTAATTTCTTGAGACCCTAACATGCCAGAAAAGTACAAATACCCCCCAAATGACCCCTTTTTGTAAAGAAGACATTCCAAGGTATTTAGAAAGATGCATGATGAGTTTTTTGAAGTTGTCATTTTTTCCCACAATTCTTTGCAAAATCAAGGTTTTTTTTTTACTTTTTTTTTTTCCACAAAATTGTCATATTAGCAGGGTATTTCTCACAGACCGCATATGCATACCACAAATTACACCCCAAAACACATTCTGCTATTACTCCCGAGTATGGTGACACCACATGTGTGAGACTTTTACATAGCGTGGCCACATACAGAGGCCCAACATGCAGGGGAGCACCTTCAGGCGTTCTGGAGCACCCAGGCCAATTCTGACATTTCTCTCCTACATGTAAAAATCATCATTTATTAGCTAGAAAATTACTTAGAACCCCAAAAAATTATATATTTTTTTTAGCAAAGACCCTAGAGAATACAATGGCGGTCGTTGCAACTTTTTATCTCGCACGGTATTTGCGCAGCAATTTTTTTAACGTGTTTTTTTTTGGAAAAAAAAATGTTTTGTGCTTTACAAAAACCAAAACAGTAAAGTTAGCCCAATGTTTTTGCATAATGTGAAAGATGAAGTTACACCGAGTAAATAGATACCCAACATGTCACCCTTCAAAATTGCATGCGCTTGTGGAATGGCGCCAAACTTTGCTACTCAAAAATCCCCATAGGCGACGCTTTAAAATTTTTTACTGGTTACATGTTTTGAGTTACAGAGGAGGTCTAGGGCCAAAATTATTGCTCTCGCTCTACTGATCGCAGCGATACCTCACATGTGTGGTTTAAACACCGTTTTCATATGTGGGTGGGACTTACGTATGCGTTCGCTTCTGCATGCGAGCACACAGGGACAGGGGCGCTTTAAAATTTTTTTTTTTTTTTTTATTGTTCATTTTACTTTATTTATTTTAGTTTGATGCTTTTTTCCCAAAAAAAAATTTTTGGACCACTTTTATTCCTATTACAAGGAATATAAACATCCTTGTAATAGGAATATGGCATGACAGGTCCTCTTTACAGTGAGATATGGGGTCAATAAGACCCCACATCTCACCTCTAGGCTGGGAAGCCTGAAATTAAAAAAAAAAAAAAAAAAAGATCCTGGCTTCGATCGTAGCGGTAAGTCGGTAGAAGCACCGCAAGGCGGCGGGAAAGGGGGACGTCCCCTCTCGCCTCCCGTAAGAACGATCAAGCAGTAGAACAGCTGCTATGATCATTCTCATGGTGTAGGGAATCGCCGGCTGAAAAAGCTGATATCTGAATGATGCCTGTAGCTGCAACCATCATTCAGATATCTCCGCACAAAGTCAAGGACGTTGTATGACGGCCGGCGGGCGGGAAGTGGTTAAAACGCTTTTTTTTTTTTAACACAAAGTTGTCCATTTATACAATATTTCTACCACATAACATGTACATGCCAAAAATGACACCCCAAAATAGATTCTCCTACTCCTCCTGAGTACAGCGATACCACATGTGTGAGACTTCCACAGCCTGGCCACATACAGAGGGCGAGTACAGCTGAGCATGGCTCAGCATGGCAGGGTATGGCGGGGTATTGCGGGGTATGGCGGAGTATGGCAGGGTATTGCGGAGTATGGCGGGGTATTGCGGGGTATGGCGGAGTATGGCGGGGTATGGCGGGGTATGGCAGAGTATGGCGGGGTATGGCGGAGTATGGCGGAGTATGGCGGGGTATGGCAGGGTATTGCGGAGTATGGCGGGGTATTGCAGAGTATGGCGGGGTATTGCGGGGTATGGCGGAGTATGGCAGGGTATTGCGGAGTATGGCGGGGTATTGCGGGGTATGGCGGAGTATGGCGGGGTATGGCGGGGTATGGCAGAGTATGGCGGGGTATGGCGGAGTATGGCGGAGTATGGCAGGGTATGGCAGGGTATTGCGGAGTATGGCGGGGTATTGCGGGGTATGGCGGGGTATGGCGGGGTATGGCGGAGTATGGCGGGGTATTGCGGAGTATGGCGGGGTATTGCGGAGTATGGCGGGGGCATTGCAGAGTATGGCGGGGGGCATTGCAGAGTATGGCGGGGGGCATTGCAGAGTATGGCGGGGGGCATTGCAGAGTATGGCGGGGGCATTGCAGAGTATTGCACAGCATTGCAGAGTATTGCACAGCATTGCAGAGTATTGTGGGGGTATTGCAGAGTATTGCACAGCATTGCAGAGTATTGTGGGGGCATTGCAGAGTATTGCAGAGTATTGTGGGGGTATTGCAGAGTATTGCACAGCATTGCAGAGTATTGTGGGGGTATTGCAGAGTATTGCAGAGTATTGTGGGGGTATTGCAGAGTATTGCACAGCATTGCAGAGTATTGTGGGGGCATTGCAGAGTATTGCAGAGTATTGTGGGGGTATTGCAGAGTATTGCAGAGTATTGTGGGGGTATTGCAGAGTATTGCACAGCATTGCAGAGTATTGTGGGGGTATTGCAGAGTATTGTGGGGGTATTGCAGAGTATTGTGGGGGTATTGCAGAGTATTGCACAGCATTAGTAGTGAGGGATGGCTGAGCATGGATGGATGGATGTCTCTGTGGCTGTATGTGTAGTGCCCACAGCGCTGCAGACATCCATCCATCCCCCTCCCCGCTCACAGTGTACCGATCGGTACACAGGAGGGAGGAGAGGAACCGGCGTCATCAGATGACGCCGGTCTGTTTACATGTGATCGCGCCGTCATTTGACGGCTCGATCACATGGTAAACGGCCGCGATCAGCGGCCATTTACCGGGATCCGTGATGCGCCGGGTCCCCTGGACCCGGCGGTCACAGATGTGTTCGGGTGCGCGCCCCAGGGGGCGCGCGAGAGGGGAATTCTGGGAGGACGTCATAGTACGCCCTCCCAGAGTTATCCAACCGCCCTGCAGCCGTCATTCAGCTATGGGCCGGTTGGTAAGTGGTTAAAAACAACCAACAAAAAAAATTGGTCAGATGTGGCAAATCAAAATATATTGAGGGAATCCCGATAAATAATAAAGAAATAAGTTTGTGAGAAGTCTGTGTGAATATGAGCAGCAAAACTACTTCATTCTTCTCACATTATAAAGAAGGAGAGAGTGCGCTGTATTAAACCATTTTTTACATTGCAGCGTGACGAAAGTGCTGTATCGATTTAGAACGCTAATTTTACCAGACCGAGCTGTTCCGTCTCGGAATTTCTTCTGAGCATGCATGGCACTTTGTGCGTCGGAACTGGCCACACACGGTCGGAATTGACGCAATTGGATTTTGTTGTTGGAAAATTTTATAGCCTGCTCTCAAACTTTGTGTGTCAGAAAATCCAATGGAAAATGTCCGATGGAGCCCACACACGGTCGGAATTTCCGACAACACGCTCCGATCGCACATTTTCCGTTGGAAAATCCGACCGTGTGTACGGGGCATAAAGGCGAAAAATTGTGATTTACTCCTCACTACCTATCACAGTTACGGAGGCCCTGAAAAGTCTAGATAGCACAACCCCCCCCAAATGACCCCATTTTGGAAAGTAGACACCCCAAGGTATTTGCTAGGAGGCATGTTGAGTATTTTTCAGCTCTCATTTATTTTTGAAAATGAAGAAAGAAAAGAAAAATGTATTTCACATATGCCCATGGCATGTTTGAGCAATAGATCATTTAGTGACAACTTTGTGCAAAAAAAAAAAGGTTGTCGTTTTCCAGAAACTTGTGGCAAACTATAAAATATTCCATGGACTCAACATACCTATCAGCAAATAGCTTGGGGTGTCTACTTTCCAAAAAGGGGTCATTTGGGGGGGTTTGAACTGTCCTGGCATTTTATGCACATCACCCACTCTTCTAACCACTTGAAGACAAAGCCCTTTCGGACACTTTTCGTTTAAATGAAAAAATATATTTTTTTTGCTAGAAAATTACTTTGAACCCGCAAACATTATATATTTTTTAAAACAAAGGCCCTACAATGGTGGGTGTTGCAACTTTTTTTTTCTCACAGTATTTGCGCAGCGATTTTTCGCACACTTTTTTTGGAAAAAAAACACTTTTAATTTTAATGCACTAAAACACACTATATTGCCCAAATGTCTGATGAAATAAAAAATATGATCTTATGCCGAGTACATGTATACCAAACATGACATGCTTTAAAATTGCGCACAAACGTGCAGCGGCGACAAACTACATACGTTTTTAAAAGCCTTTAAAAACCTTTACAGGTTACCACTTTAGATTTACAGAGAAGGTCTACTGCTAAAATTGCAGCACTCGATCTGACCTTCGCAGTGATACCTCACATGCATTGTGCAATTGCTATTTACATATGACACCAGATCGAAGCTTGCGTTCTCCTTTGTGCGTGAGCACGGGGGGACAGGGGTGGGGTTTTTTTTTTTTTTTTTTTTTTATTATTTATTTTGCATTTTTGTTTTATTTTTAAACTGTTCCTTTCATTTTTTTTATCATTTTTTATTGTTATCTCAGGGAATGTAAATATCCCCATGATAGCAATAGGTAGTGACAGGTGCTCTTATTTGAAAAAATTGGGGTCTATTAGACCCTAGATCTCTCCTCTGCCCTCAAAGCATCTGACCACACCAAGATCGGTAGGATTAAATGCTTTCCCAATTTCAATGTTTATATCCAGCGAAACCTAAGTCATGAAATGCTCGTAGCTTCTGGTTTCTTAAGCCATAGAGATGATTGGAGCTGTTCTGGTTTCGGATTAGCTCTATGGTCAGCTGGTGGAACCACCAGCTACATTCTCGGGTTCCCTATTGGGACATGAGAGACCGAGAAAACCATGGAAGACGGTGGGAGGGGGGTTGTTCCATCCCACTGCTTCTAAAAGCAGTCTAGAGGCTAATTAGCCGCTAGGATTGCATTTACATGAAAGCTGGCTGAAAAGAATGATACCAAGATGATCATTCTGGTATAACCATTTTTTAACGCAATCTGTGCCTAAAAAATATATGCCTAACCATGGGGGCAATCTGCCCCTAATGTTAGGAGCAAACCGCTCCTCCATCCCTGCCCCCATGCTTCGGCATATATGCTCTTTTTTAACTGTGGTGGTAGAATCACCTCCTACAGTGCTGGAGTCACAGCTTTATGTATTGTGGGAGCAAAGGCTGTTGCTGTCAGAATAAATAAACCTGTGCTGCAGCTGAATGGCGTACCTGCTAAACAAATGATGGTTAACCATAAAACAAACATTACAGTATAACATACCATACCTGCAAAGCAAATACAATTAAAAAAAGTAAAAATAAAACAGAGAGAGAACGATAGATATAGAACAATAGTGAGCGAACAGTAGAGTGGACAGTAGAGAGCGAACATAAGAGAGAGAACAATAGAGAGAGAAGAAAAATAAAACCACAACTATTTTTGGCTTTTTCATTTTTTATCTTTTATTTCTTTTGTGTTTTTGTGTGTGTTTTTTTTCTTTTTTCACTTTTATAAATCTGTAAAAAAAACTGTAAACTGAACGTTGCAGATTAGGGTCTCTCAAAATGTGATAGCCATCACATCTTTCGAGACCCTGTGTACAGGTGCCTAGGACTGTGTAGGCTGTACCCTATGCTAATACTCAACTAGTGTGTGGTAGCAATCAAGACAGTCACCAATGCAAATACCAGGTTGGTCAGGACAGAAAGGACAAAAAAGCGGGTGTCATGCCTATATCAGTGCTTTCTACAGACACAACATCTTCTTTGGGGGTTTCTTTGGGTAGACACCAGAGAGGACATTTGGAAAATGCCTCCCATGCAGCCGGCTTACTGCATTTGGATTGGGAAGTTGGACCACATCACTGTCTGGAAACAGAAGGGCTGTGATGATCTCTTCCTGGAATTTAACAAAGGATCCAGTTCATCCTAAAGCTTAGTATAGCACATAAGCATTCAGCAGAGCCTATTGAAATAAGTATACAGACACTTTTTTGTACCAGCGTCTGGCCTTACGGGCAATTAGGTACGGCGCCAACAACTGGTCATTGAGGTCCACCCCTCCCATATTAAGGTTATATTTGTGGACACAGAGGGGTTTCTCCACAACACCAGTCGCCGTAGGAATTTGGACCGTCGTGTCTGCGTGAAGGGAGGACAGAACAAAAACATTCCGATTATCCCTCTACTTCACAGCAAGCAAATTATTACACTTCAAGCAGGCTCTCTCCCCCAGCCTAAGACGTAATCTACAAGCCACTGGGGTAAGCCCCAGTGATTAGATAGCATGGTGCCACATGCGCCAATTTGGTGATCAAACAAGTGACTAAAAAGTGGCATGCTTGTGTAATAATTCCACATACAAGTGGTACCCCTTTCCAAATAGGGGTGACACCAAGACTCAGACAATCTTACCAGCGCTCCCTAAGTAGTCTGAGCAGTTCTCCCGCTCTACATAACTATCTCTTCCCTCATAAACCATAAAACTACTGTATATGTATAGCCTGTGGCCCTGTCACAGAGCTTATACATCTTGACCCCATATCTGGCACACTTGCCGGGAAGATACTGTTTGAATGAAAAGCAACCAGAAAACGTAATCAGGGACTCATTAATGCAGACAACTTGATGGGGAGTAAACAAGGCTGCAAAGCATTGGTTGAAGTGCTTTACGAGGGACCGAATTTTGTAGAGCTGATCAAATTCAGGATCACCCCAAGGACGACAGAGTTCATTATAGTTGAAGTGCATGAACCGCAAGATCTGCTTGTATTGTGTCTTGGTCATGGAGGCAGAGAACACGGCATATTGTGAATTGGATCAGTGGACCAATATGACTGCAACTCACTCTTTTTAGTTATGCCCATGAGGAGGGATAGGCCCAGGAAGGTCTTAAAATCGGAAACCGTAATTGGTTTCCATTCTTTGGCAAGGGTCAACTGGGGATTAGTGGTGATGAATTGACCAGCATATAAATTGCTTTGGTCCACAATAGATCTATAGAGATCTTTGGTGAAAAACAGCAACTAAAAATCAAGTGAAGTAAAATCAACTGTTTCCACCTGAATTCTGGGTTGGCAAGTGAATGGGGGAAGTATGGGTGCTGCAGAAGTGGTGGGCTTCCAATTAGGATTGGTGAATGCAGCAGGAAGGGCACTATGGGCTACGGGCCTGTCTTTGTCTTCTTGGTGGCAGCAGGACACTACTTCTGCTAGCCACCTCGCCGGCTTGAACTGCACTTATGGGACTTGCCACATCACCACGTGATACTGCAGTGCTGAATGTACGACAAGGAAGTACTAGGCCACTGGTGCTTGCTAGTTCACCAGAAGAATGAGCGACACTAGTACTGGCTCTCTGCTCCATACAAGAGCCCTGCAGTTCTTGCACCTCAACGACAGCAGAAGAATGGGGTCTGGTACGCCTGACCTTGGCAGGGACCACAACTCCGTCATCAGAGCTATCTGTCAGGGTTCCCGCTGCTGTCTAGAGGTTCATATTCTGAGCCTGAATCTGGCAGATGAGTGACTTCCTCTACACTATCTGTCATGCTCAGAAACATGTAGGCCTCGTCACTACTGTACCTTCGATTTGAGATTTTGGTCTCTAAATTTACTGGTACAGTAGTGAGACTCACAAGAAAAAAAACACCTGACTATCAGCGACTGATTCAAACGCTACCAAAAGAACTGTTAGCATTTGCAGGGATCAGGCCTGACTCTGCGAATGCTGCAGTTATGTGTGTTGTGTATTTGTAAGTGACAGTGATTGATTGATACTGCACTTGGGTGGGCTGGGCTTGGCTGGGCGGAGGGGCTAAACGCAGGTGCTAGCAGATATCTGGACTGATCCCACTAACACTGCATTTTCGGGAACCCTAAACTGCTGGGGACGCTAATATAGTTCTGATCAGATCAGATATTGATCTGTTCAGACACTATACTACTAAGGGAGGTGTATGGTGCGTGCGTGGGTGTTAGTGCTACTGGCACTAATATGACGCTGGTGTGAAAAGCAGAAGTAGGTATGGCACTGCCCTTATGGGGAAAAAAGAGAAAAACTAGAAAAACAGAGAAAAACTATTTTCTTTTTGTTGGTGGCCCTTATGTATTCCGTGAGTTAGTGATGTTGCTAAGCCTTTTAAAAGGTGATAAGAAATCCTGTGTGTCTAAAAATAAATAAATGTCGGTCTCATTTGTTGTGTGCGTAATTTAATTTCATACTGATGTGTGATCTCTTTGTACTGTGAGAGAGAGACCCAATGTAAAGTGCATCAGTCCTCGAATACAAACCAAAGTATACAAAATATTATAAACAAAATGCTATAAACAATATAAAATAAACCAAATTGCCAGCATGGAATATTGTGCATCAAAAGGTGCTAGAGGTGACTTGTGCTAGGTTATATATTAAAGTGACATATGTGTATAGAACCAGTATTCATTGGATAAGAAAATTTCCATTGTTTTAAAACAAGTTCAATTTGGGAAAGCTCTGAGGGAAACCCCTCTCTGGGAAACAAATTGATGAGGGAAGCTTCTTGTCCAGGTGTTGGCTGGTTAGTGGTGCCTCTGTTGCGTGCTCTTATTTCATTTGCACTCACCAGCTAAACTTCCCCCTGCAGGGGTGCAGGCAGTCACAGTATTTGCCACTGTGTAGCATCCCTGGATGTTCCCGATCCGTACTTTATATATTGTACCGTTTACATGTGAAAGGAAGGAGGAATGCCCATAGTGTAAAACCGCATAAAGAGCTTTATTGTGTCTAAAAAATAGTTGTACTCACATTTACAAGGTAAAAATCAGGCATAAGAAAGAGTGTGTTGTCAGCTTGTCTAGAGGTGCTACAAGACGTCCGTAAGTCCCGCCCTACGTACGTTTCATCGTCAGATTTCTACTCGGGCTTCCATCTTGCTGCACCTCGTCTGTTTTAGTACTATGCCCTGTGCGTAGTGCGCCTGCGCGCCTGTGTATGGTCGACTGTAATCTATTGTATTGGTGGCCATTTTGGTGGAGATTTTGGAGACCGAAGCCTCAATTACACTGCCGCATCCTGTTGTGTAGATAGGCTGTGTTAGTAATGGTCACCTTGGGAACACCTAGTTTACGATGTCCCGCTGTGCTGATATGTTCCACTGTGTTGTTGTATTCTGTGGCCCATATGAACTAACATCCGGGGTTAGTGACAAGTTCGGGACAAACCCTTGGTGTCATAAACTGATTTCCAATGTCTAGGCATTCACTAGGCATGTTGCTTAAACCGTACAGAGCCGTTACATGTATGAATGTGTATGGACATATCATAATTAAACATTTGTAATACATAAAAGAAAATAAGGTAAAAACAGGGAAATAAAATATAGAATATAAAAAAAAAAGAACACATATATATGAAAAATATACATAAAAAATACAAAAAATTACCATAAAAAATATATGTTTAAAAATAAAAAATATATATAAAAAATACAAAATATATGTAAAAGATATATATAAAAAAATATATATATAAAAAGGGGGGAGCCCAGGTATTTATGCATGAGGGGCTATCTAGGTACCTCAGACCTATGGGAATATGTGTATAGTGTTCATGGAGACATGGTATAGGTAGATGGTGATCTTTTAAAGTTGTTTGAACTATTATGGAAACCCATAAGGATGTATCTAATTTATGGGTTTGTTCACCTAATCAGATGGTAGAGGCAGTGTGAGAATGGTCTCTTGGATCCCATGTAAATGTTGGGCCCAAATGGATTATATTCTGTGCCTATTCATTAAAGATTGAAGGACATGATGGTTACTATTTATCCGTAGTGGTTACAGAATGATTCATTGGGGGTTACGGACATGGTGGTTACTTTTGTTCGTAATGATTACCATACCATATATTGGGTCAAAAGTTGGTGAGAAAACAATTCAGATCAACATCGATGTTCATTCCTGCAGGTTGGAGGGTGTCTAGCAAGAAAATCCATTTAGTCTCATTTTGTGATATTTTAATTTTCTTGTTGTCCCCCCTCCAGTGCCCTTATATTTTATCAATCCATAGAAAACCATGCAGGTTGGATCTTTATTATGATAATTTTTAAAATGTCTTGAGACGCTGTGTTTATGGAACCCGTTTTTTATGTTGGTAATATGTTCCCTGATTCTTACATGTAATTGTCTGGTTGTCCTGCCCATGTATTGTATGCGGCAGGGACATTCCAAAACATAGGTTACGTGGGTGCTGTTGCAGGTTATGAGTTCCTTGATGTTATATTCATTACCATTAGTTACTGATCTAAATTTTCTTATCTTCTTATTTGTCTTTTTTACTATTTTTTACACGGCAGGCATTTTCCACACTTAAAAAACCCTTTTAAATTCCTTGCTATTTTTATCTGTTTCGGTGGGTCAAGGGCATTCCGCACTAATTTGTTTCTAAGGGATGGCGCTTTTCTGTAGATGAAGCTGGGTTTTCTTGGCAGGATGGAGTTCAGAACTTTGTCTGATTGCAAAATGGACCAGTGTTTCTTTATTATAGACTCCGTGATTTTGTATTGTCTATTATACCCTGTTAAGAAGGCCGTATCCATATTTCCTTTCCTTTTCTTTTTATTCTGGTTTTGTGTGCCTTCTATTAGTGAAACAGATAAAAATAGCAAGGAATTTAAAAGGGTTTTTTAAGTGTGGAAAATGCCTGCAGTGTAAAAATAGTAAAAAAACAAATAAGAAGATAAGAAAATTTAGATCAGCAACTAATGGTAACGAATATAACATCAAGGAACTCATAATCTGCAACAGCACCCACGTAACCTATGTTTTGGAATGTCCCTGCCGCATACAATACATGGGCAGGACAACCAGACAATTACATGTAAGAATCAGGGAACATATTTGTAACATAAAAAACGGGTTCCATAAACACAGCGTCTCAAGACATTTTAAAAATTATCATAATAAAGATCCAACCTGCATGGTTTTCTATGGGATTGATAAAATAAAAGGGCACTGGAGGGGGGACAACAAGAAAATTAAAATATCGCAAAATGAGACTAAATGGATTTTCTTGCTAGACACCCTCCAACCTGCAGGAATGAACATCGATGTTGATTTGAATTGTTTTCTCACCAACTTTTGACCCAATATATGGTATGGTAATCATTACGAACAAAAGTAACCACCATGTCCGTAACCCCCAATGAATCATTCTGTAACCACTACGAATAAATAGTAACCATCATGTCCTTCAATCTTTAATGAATAGGCACAGAATATAATCCATTTGGGCCCAACATTTACATGGGATCCAAGAGACCATTCTCACACTGCCTCTACCATCAGATTAGGTGAACAAACCCATAAATTAGATACATCCTTATGGGTTTCCATAATAGTTCAAACAACTTTAAAAGATCACCGTCTACCTATACCATGTCTCCAAGAACACTATACACATATCCCCATAGGTCTGAGGTACCTAGATAGCCCCCCATGCATAAATACCTGGGCTCCCCCCTTTTTATATATATATAATATATATATTTATATATATCTTTTACATATATTTTATTTTTTATATATATTTTTTATTTTTAAACATATATTTTTTATGGTCATTTTTTGTATTTTTTATGTATATTTTTCATATATATGTGTTCTTATTTTTATATTCTATATTTTGTTTCCCTGTTTTTACCTTATTTTCTTTTATGTATTACAAATGTTTAATTATGATATGTCCATACACATTCATACATGTAACGGCTCTGTATGGTTTAAGCAACATGCCTAGTGAATGCCTAGACATTGGAAATCAGTTTATGACACCAAGGGTTTATCCCGAACGTGTCACTAACCCTGGATGTTAGTTCATATGGGCCACAGAATACAACAACACAGTGGAACATATCAACACAGCGGGACATCGTAAACTAGGTGTTCCCAAGGTGACCATTACTAACACAGCCTATCTACACAACAGGATGCGGCAGTGTAATTGAGGCTTCGGTCTCCAAAATCTCCACCAAAATGGCCACCAATACAATAGATTACAGCCGCCCATACACAGGCGTGCAGGCGCACTAGGCACAGGGCATAGTACTTAAACAGACGAGGTGCAGCAAGATGGAAGCCCCAGTAGAAGTCTAACGATGAAACGTACATAGGGCGGGACTTACGGATGTCTTGTAGCACCTCTAGACAAGCTGACAACACACTCTTTCTTATGCCTGATTTTTACCTTGTAAATGTGAGTACAACTATTTTTTAGACACAATAAAGCTCTTTATGCGGTTTTACACTATGGGCATTCCTCCTTCCTTTCACATGTAAATGGTACAACATATAAAGCACGGATCGGGAACATCCAGGAATGCTACACAGTGGCAAATACTGTGACTGCCTGCACCCCTGCAGGGGGAAGTTTATCTGGTGAGTGCAAATGAAATAAGAGCACGCCACAGAGGCACCACTAACCAGCCAACACCTGGACAAGAAGCTTCCCTCATCAATTTGTTTCCCAGAGAGGGGTTTCCCTCAGAGCTTTCCCAAAATGAACTTGTTTTAAAACAATGGAAATTTTCTTATCCAATGAATACTGGTTCTATACACATATGTCACTTTAATATATAACCTAGCACAAGTCACCTCTAGCACCTTTTGGTGCACAATATTGCATGCTGGCAATTTGGTTTATTTTATTTTGTTTATAACATTTTGTTTATAATATTTTTTATACTTTGGTTTGTATTCGAGGACTGATGCACTTTACATTGGGTCTCTCTCTCACAGTAGAAAGAGATCACACATTAGTATGAAATTAAATTACGCACACAACAAATGAGACCAACATTTATTTATTTTTAGACACACAGGATTTCTTATCACCTTTTAAAAGGCTCAGCAACATCACTAACTAACTCATGGAATACATAAGGGCCACCAACAAAAAGAAAATAGTTTTTCTCTGTTTTTCTCGTTTTTCTCTTTTTTCCCCATAAGGGCAGCGCCATACCTACTTCTGCTTTTCACACCAATTTTAATACACTCCACTTAGGTGGATCTGTATATGTAGGGGCAGCAGCTCTATTCTTCAGACAAGATCAAACCATATTACAACTAATATGACGCTGCCTGGGGCAACACAGACCCTGACTGACTCTAAAACCTAACTGATCTCACCCGCCGGGTGATCAGGGGGTTAAACCTTTATTGGGTAATATACAGCGGGTGCCCTGACGCTATAAAAAATCTAGCTAGCCAGCATCACCCGTGACACTTATACAGTGATTACTGGTGACAGGGGGTGATCAAGGGGTTAAACCTTTATTGGGGGGAAAAGGGGATCCCTAGATCTGGGCCTACTACTAATTACCCTAATACTGATTAGTGTCACTAATGACACCAGTACAGTGATAAAAAAAATCTGAACACTGCACTGGGTGACACAGTGACGGGGGTGAAGGGGATAACTGGGGGGGGGTGATCGGGGGGGTGGCAAGTGTACCTACATGAACTGGTGTCAGTGTAGTGTTGGTGCACTTACTGTGAGATGCTCTCTCTCCTCAGTTTGGAACGGAAAAGACTGACACTAGGAGAGATGACATCACTTCCCCTGCTGTGTTTATACTTACACATGCAGGGGAAGGATCTCATTCGCCAGGAGCAATCACCAGGTCCAGGCCAGATTTCATTGGCACCCCCTCGGTGGCCACACGCCTGACATAACATAACGGTGATTCGCCTGCCCGTGCCATTCTGCCTCAGTACCACTGGTCGGGAAGTGGTTAATGATGGGTTCTTTTTGGCTTTTCTGTATGTAAATCCCATTTCCTTTAGGCGATGTCTTACAGTTCGGTCACAGGCATTAATTCCAGTTTCTGACCATTTGTTCCTCATTTGGTTTGTTGTGCATTTTCTGTTTTCAAGGCATTTTGCTTTAAGTTTTCTATCTAGATGCTTTGATGACTTTCTTGGTTTACCAGTATGCTTTCCTTTAGCAACCTTCCCATTTGATTTGTACTTGGTCCAGATTTTAGACACAGTTGACGGGGAACAACCAACATCTTTTGCAACATTCCGTGATGATTTACATTCTTGAAGAAGTTTTATAATCCTCTTTGTTTCAACTGACATCTCTCATGTTGGAACCATGATTTGTGTCAATCAGGTTGGTGCAGCAGCTCACCAACGTGTGCAAGGACTCTTTTTTAACTGCAGACTAATTAGCAGATGTAATCTGATGCAGATGTCTGTTTTAGATCTGCAAAGTACATGGTGATTCCAAAATAATTTCCTCAGAACTTAGTTACTCCATATTTTTTTCTTCTGCTTGATCTGCAAAAACAGTTGCAATTGACTACAGTTTTCTTTTTTAAGTGTTTCTTAAAGCCAGAAGGTTGGAATGTTAAATGAAAATAGTTTTTAGGCATGCTTGTGATTAATTTTTTTTACACAATTAACAAATGAAAGTATATTTTTCAAGAGTGGTGATTACATACTTTTGCCAGGGGTTGTAGTAGTTGCAGTTTTATTTTGATCTTGTTGATACAGCATATGGTATAGCTTAAGCAAAACAATTGTCCATAACAGCAATAAAAACTGGCATACTGTAAAAAATATTTTGCATGAGAAAATGGAAAATTATTAATATGGATCTTTTAAAAGCTAAAATAGAAATAAGCTTGTTGATGCTATTTCAAACCATTGAAGCCATAAGTTGGCAACATCTACTGAGCCCAGAAAAAACACGACTGAACAGTAGCACTACTAAAAAGATTATTAGAGGAGATTGCAGATATTTCTTCCCCTGTAGGGATAGGCTTCAAGTTTGAGTCAAACCCATGTTCGACTCGAACATCGCCTGTTCGATTGTTCGTCGAATTGCGAACGTTATGGGCCGGTCGCGCCAAATTCGAGTGGCTATGGCCAATTATTGCTAAGGGGGTTTAGTACACGCCCCACACTATATAAGGCCGCCTGCGTGGCAGCCCTGTGTAGTGTGTTGTGGCGGCGGAGAGAGATAGACAGAGAGACAGTGTCATTTGATTTAAGTTAGATAGAGTAGGCAGGCGAGTCAGTTAGCTGCACTTACAGTGTATTGTGTATATATGCATCCTAGGTGTTGTGTGTGTATATATATATATATATATATATATATATATATATATATATATATATATATATATATATATATATATATACTTTATTCAGTTTAGCTAGATCCATTTCTTTTATTCTCTTCCTAATATACTGACAGGCAGGCGTTTTTACAGTATTTACAGTATTTACAGTTAATGTACTGTGTCCTTTGCACAGTGTGCACCTAGAGCTACCTGAAGAAAATTGCTGGTGTTCTTCTGATCATATTAGTACCACAGGCAGGCAGCTGCAGTATTTACAGTTACTGTACCGTGTCCTCTGCACAGTGTGCACCTAAAGCTACCTGAAGACAATTGCTGGTGTTCTGATCCTATTAATACCACAGGCAGGCAGCTGCAGTATTTACAGTTAGTGTACTGTGTCATCTGCACAGTGTGCACCTAAGGCTACCTGAAGAAAATTGCTGGTGTTCTTCTGATCCCATTAGTACCACAGGCAGGCAGCTGAAGTATTTACAGTTAGTGTACTGTGTCCTCTGCACAGTGTGCGCCTAAAGCTACCTGAAGACAATTGCTGGTGTTCTGATCCTATTAGTACCACAGGCAGGCAGCTGCAGTATTTACAGTTAGTGTACTGTGTCCTCTGCACAGTGTGCACCTAAAGCTACCTGAAGACAATTGCTGGTGTTCTTCTGATCCTATTAGTACCACAGGCAGGCAGCTGCAGTATTTACAGTTAGTGTACTGTGTCCTCTGCACAGTGTGCACCTAAAGCTACCTGAATACAATTTCTGGTGTTCTGATCCTATTAATACCACAGGCAGGCAGCTGCAGTATTTACAGTTAGTGTACTGTGCGCTCTGCACAGTGTGCACCTAAAGCTACCTGGAGAAAATTGCTGGTGTTCTTCTGATCCTATTAGTACCACAGGCAGGCAGCTGCAGTATTTACAGTTGGTGTACTGTGTCCTCTGCACAGTATGCACCTAAAGCTACCCGAAGACAATTGCTGGTGTTCTGATCACAATACCACAGGCAGGCAGTTGATTCTGCTAGCTGCAGTATATTCAGTATATATATATATATATATATATATATACATCCCAGCTTTGTGCAGCTACATCTCACTGCAGGCCATTAGTATGTCTGGAAGGCCAACAAGGAGAGGCAGACAGTCACAGACCAATAAAAGAGGGCAAGCAAGCTCTGTGTCTAGAGGCAACAGTGCTGGTTGTGGACACGGTGCATCCTCATCAGCACATGGCCGTGGGACATGCTTGTCCTTTTTTTCGACAGCTGGCCATGTTGAGTCGCAGCATGCCGAAGACTTGGTAGAGTGGATGACCAAGCCGTCCTCATCCTCTCTCACCCAGGCTCAGGGTACTTTGTCTGGCAAAGCAGCTGCCAACGCAGCCTCTTCCCTTGGCTCAATGGCATCAGTCACTCCTTCCCTAGCCCCACCATGTCCTCCTGAAGAGTCCCTCGAACTGTTTGACCACAGTATTGGGTACATGCACCAGGAGGATGCCCAGCGTTTTAGAGGCTCCAATGATGGTACCCAGCTAGAGGAAGGCAGTAACATGAGCCCAGAGAGAGGGGTGCCCAAGAAGGACAGCAATCTGGCCGTCATGTTCCCCCAGCTGCAGCCTACTGCCAGGTTTGCTCCAGTGATGAGGAGGGAGGGGATGATGAGGAAGTCACTGACTCCACGTGGGTGCCTGATAGGAGAGAGGAGGAGGAGGCACATCTCCAATGAGGCAGGATGCCCTTCAGGGGCCAGCTCAAGGGCAGCACACCGACTGCATCACACCGCAGAGCTCCGCATGTGCAGGGCGCTGCTGTCTCTGTGCGTTATTCCAAAAGTTCTTTGGTGTGGGCCTTTTTTGAGACAAGTGCATCAGATCGCACCGCTGCTATTTGCGACATATGTCTCAAGCGTATCTCGTGTGGCCAAAACATCTCCCACTTGGACACTACATGCTTGACCAGACATATGTCGACCTGCCATGCAGTTCGTTGGCAAGCGGACTTAAAAGACCCACACCAAAGAACAAAGTGGACCTCTCCTTGCTCCTCATCAGCTGGGATCTCCAACCCCACTATACCTTCAGTCCTCTCTGACACCTGCACTGAGAGGAATGAAGGTGTAGAATTAGGTGTGCCACAGCCAAGTACTTGCGGGCAATCTCCCTGCCCCAGCTGCTGCACTGCTGAAAGAAGTTCACTCCCAGCCATCCACATGTCCAGTGGTTGAATGCTAGCTTGGCTAAATTGCTAGCACTTCAACTACTGCCTTTTCAGTTGGTAGACTCTGCCCCCTTCCGTGAGTTTGTGGAATGTGCAGTTCCACAGTGGCAGGTTCCCAAACGCCACTTTTTCTCATGGAAGGTGATTCCGGCTCTCTACCGGCATGTGGAAGGCAATGGCCTCGCTGGACAGGGCGGTCAGTGGTAAGGTGCATATTACCGCTGACTCATGGTCCAGCAGGCATGTACAGGGACGTTACCCAAGTTTCACCGCGCATTGGGTGACTCAGCTGGCAGCTGGGAAGGATGCAGGACAAGGTGCAGTAGTGTTGGAGGTTGTTCCACCACCACGCCTCCAAAATGCCACTACTAATGATTGTGACACACCTCTCTCCTCCACCCCCTCCTCTTTTTCTTCCTCCATGGCCTCTTCCTGTGCTTATTTGCCCTCGGAACCAGCGGTGCTCTGTAGTCATTCAAGGGGCTACGCAAGCATGCAGGCAAAAAGATGCCATGTGGTGCTTGAGCTGATTTGCTTGGGGGACAGGAGCCACACTGGGGCAGAGATTCTGTCAGCTCTGCAGGGGCAGGTTCAGAGGTGGTTGACGCCACGCCAGCTTAAGGTAGGTATGGTGGTTTGCGACAATGGCACCAACCTCCTCTCCACCCTCCGACAGGGACAACTGACCCATGTTCCCCATTTGGCTCACGTCCTTAACTTGGTGGTGCAGCGGTTCTTGGGCAGGTACCCGGGCTTACAGGATGTCCTGAGGCAGGCCAGGAAAGTCTGTGTGCATTTCTGCAGGTCATATAATGCCAGTGCTTGGCTGGCTGACTTCTAAAAAGGATATTAACCTGCCCAAGAACCGCCTAATCTTTGACATGCCCACCAGGTGGAACTCAATGTTGGCCATGCTGCAGCGGCTGCACACGCATCAGAGAGCCATTAACAAGTACCTATGCTACTATGGCACCAGGACAGGGTCAGGGGACCTTGGTTTTTTCCCAAAGCCAGTGGGCTATTATCAGGGATGCATGCACTGTCCTGTCACCATTTGAGGAGGCCACAAGAATGGTGAGCAGTGACAGTGCATGCATCAGTGACACTGTCCCTCTTGTCCACCTGTTGGAGCACACGCTGCGTGGAATAATGGACAGGGCACTTGAGGCAGAACAGAGGGAGGAAGAGGAGGATTTCCTTACCTCTCAAGGCCCCCTTTATCCAGACAGTGTTTCTGTGTGCCCGCTGATCACACAGTAAGAGGACGAAGAGGAGGAGGATTGTGTCAGCATGGAGGTGGAGCCTGGCACTCAGCATCACCAGCAGCCTTCAAGGTATCATTTACAGTCCGAAGAAACCCATGGACTTGTACGTGGCTGGGAGGAGGTGGTTGCAGATCAGGTCATCCTTATTGACCCAGAGGACTCAGAAGGATCCTCGTATTTGTGGTTTCAATGGGAGGGATGATTATTGGCTGGCAACCCTCCTTGATCCATGTTACAAGGGTTAGGTTGCAGACCTTATCTTGCTGTCGCAGAGGGAGCAGAGGATGAAACATCTTCGGGAGGCCTTGCAGAAAGGTTTGTGCAATGCGTTTCCAGAGCCTGGGAGGTTACAATTTCCTGGTCCTCCTGGACAACGTGTTGCTGAGGCTTCGGTCAGTCACAGAAGGAGTGGTGGAGAAGGTGGCTGTCTGACCAATGTGTTCAGACAATTTTTTAGCCCGCAGCCCCAAGGTCTGATTGGTTCCAGCAACCATCGCCAGCGTCTGATTCACGTGGCGCAGGATTACCTAGGGGCGGGATCAGACTTGGACACCTTTCCCACCGAAAATCCTCTGGGTTACTGGGTCTTGAGGATGGATCACTGGCCAGAGCTTGCACAGTATGCAATTTAGCTACTGGCCTGTCCTGCATCAAGCGTTCTTTCAGAACGCACATTCAGTGCTGCTGGAGGCTTTGTAACCAATCACAGGGTGCGCCTGTCCACCGAATCAGTCGATCGGCTGACCTTCATAAAAATGAATCAGTCTTGGATCACCAGCTACCAAGCACCTGATGCTGATGTAACCGATTGATTTTTTTCAATGTGAGATCCCTTCAAGACTGCCTATGCTGATGATGAGTGACTTTCCTGTTATGCTGAGTGACAATCCTCTTCCTCCTCAATTTTCATGCTGATAGCTTGTAAGAACATTTTTGGTTTTGGGCACCGCCACCAGTGGCTAAGGCCCAATTTTTCTGCCCCGTTTAACAGGGGCATGTGATTACAATTTTTGATGCAATACTTTGCAGCAGGGCTCATACCTGCTCTCCAGCTAGAGTATCTGTGAGGGGTTGCAGTGTTGTGGCACCAGCACCAGTGCCCAAGGCCCAATTTTTCAGCCCCTGCTCATTTCTGCGCTCCAACTAGAGTATTGAGTCCCATAGACTTTAACGGGGTTCTAAAGTTTGCGCAAACTTTCGGTCCGTTCGCAGGTTCTGGTGCAAACCGAACCAGGGGGTGTTCGACTCATCCCTTTTCAACTGTATGAGGTCTATGCTTTGATAGAGGTTTGCATTTTTTATAGTACTGTATGAACTTTAAAGTGGAGGGGGGAGCATGA
Organism: Aquarana catesbeiana; assembly: GCF_042186555.1. Taxonomy (NCBI): domain Eukaryota; kingdom Metazoa; phylum Chordata; class Amphibia; order Anura; family Ranidae; genus Aquarana; species Aquarana catesbeiana. The sequence continues at coordinate 401,608,588 of NC_133326.1, read as the reverse complement.
GTCCTAGTGAGTGCATTCACATTTTATGGGACAAATTAAATATATACTGTGTTGTGATATGCTATTTGAAGTGTAAGTATAGGCAAAATGTTTTTTTTTTTTACTTTTTTTGTAGTTTTCATTTTTTTTAACTAAATGTGGGACTGTTATTTGTCATACATGGCTTTCTTCTGACAAAATGTAAAAAAAAAAATTAACCTTCCTCTCAAAAAAAGAATTATGACCTATAGTTTTTTTTTTTAAACTGTGGTATGAGTTTTCCCAGTGTGCATTTATACGATTCTAGATCTCCCATAACCATTTTACACACATTTACTGCAATGTGCATGCCAACATTTCTCAGCTAACATATCTTTACAAAAGATACACAGCAAAATATGATAAAATAAGTCAAAAGCAAAGCATATCCTGCTATCCAAATTACATTTTTGAGTTCTGTTAAATTAAAATAGATTAGAAGGGTCATTAACCTTTTGCACTAACATATTGCTATTACTGATGAGCAGATCAAACTTCTGGATTCAGATTCTTGTTCAGATTAGGCTGATTTCCAGACAGCAGATGCCTCCAATATCATTTTCCACATATGCATACTGATAAATTTGATCTCCTGAATCAGAGTTTCAGGTAGTGGACTCTGTCAAACTGCTGGTGTGTCATTTTTATAAAAAAACGTACACCTCTATATGCTGTACAATAATTGGAATCTAATGATTCAAAATACATCAAATTGTAAAGTTCAGCTTTATAGAATGCTGGTGAAAGAACTGCCCTCTTTCAGCACTGACAGTCTATCACAGGATGACAATTCCAGGCAAACATACAATGAAGTAGCACTCAAAACCCATCTGCTAATAAAACTCCAGATGCTGCTTACAAGTTGTAAATCTAAACAGTCTCATCAAACACCATGATATAACACACAAATAATTTTATTTTCATCAATAAACAACAGCTTTGTTCATTATTGAGAGCCGTTAGGTGGCAAAGTATTGAATGCTGTGCATTTTATGCCTAAATCAATGTACTGTCTTGAAGTTATGCCACCTAATGTGTTTTTAAGCCATCCACTACGAAGATCAATGTGATTCTTATTTCATATTCAGTGTTAAGTTCAGCCTCATAAATTTAGAATTGCACTCTCTTATTTTGATGGTTATATATTAGGCAAGTAATGAAAGTTTTATCATTTTAAACGGCTGCAAATCATGTCATTTTGTACTGTGCATAACACATGCTTTTCAATTTTATTTTCATTGCCCTTTGAGATATGAAACAGTTGGTTCTTAAAAGTTTCAAGGAACAACAAATGTTATATTTAAATGGAATAAAGGTACAGAAGTAAAGCAGTATATAAAATAAAATAAACTTTTAAAAGTTCTTGAGAAAATAGTGAACATATAATGTAGGCATATTTTAGCATAGTATACATTTGGTTTCTTAAATACATATTTATTTACTTAAATACTATAATAATTTATCACTGACACATTTTGCAATGGTTTAGTCATATGCGACATTCAGGAGGATTATAAATTTTATTTTTAGGTTTTGTCTTGTACTGTATAGGTAAATCAACTTCCTATACTCTTAGCAAAATTGCCAAATAATCAAAATGGTGCGGTCATGCAACCATCTAAGTGCTGAGGAACCTGCAACTGCAACATTGCACTAAGATAAAATGAAGTAACAAGAAATATTTCTATTTTATCTGCTGATTTAAAGGATTTGGAACTGTGTTTCAAAACAAAAGACTGTTGTATTTACAATGAAAGACTGACAGTATTAAACAGTATGTGACTCTAGAAGACTTTGAAATAGAATATATACTGAAATCTAATTATTACATTTAATTTATAATTTTATATATTAATTTTGTCTTTTACTTTGATGATACAGCCACAGTGCATCCTACAGAGTTCACTAAATGCCAGAGTATTTATTAGTGATTAGACAAATGTGCCCTGTTTTGGTTTATGGGACACCCACTGAACTGTTATGCCCCGTACACATGATCAAACATTGATCGGACATTCCGACAACAAAATCCATGGATTTTTTCCAACGGATGTTGGCTCAAACTTGCTTTGCATACACACGGTTGCACAAAGTTGTCAGAATTTCCAATTGCCAAGAACGCGGTCACATACACCACGTATGATGAGACTATAAAAGGGCCGTTCAGAACCAAACGCGGCACCCTTTGGGCTCCTTTTGCTAATCTCGTGTTAGTAAAAGTTTGGTGAGAGATGGTTCTTGCTTTTTTAGACTCGTGGTTTTCAGATCGTTTTCTGCTGTTCAGTTTGTGCTTGTGGGTTTGTATCTGGTCTTCAGTGCATGCAGTGAGTACAAATGACTTGTCATTGTGTTCGTGTTCATTAGTAACAGGTTGCTCCTCACAGGCCTTGCTGTTCTTCAGTGCATTCTGTTACTTCGTTCTGAGCAGCCGACCGTTTTCTAGCCATGTTGCATGTACGTACTCCTCGTAGAGTTCATGCTGTGTGGGGGCTTGGTGTTGGGGTCCTTACCTTGACACAAGCCCAGTCCATGAACAGGATGGGGAGGAGCTCATAGACCAAGAATTGGTTACTCCAGCGTGACCAGTTCTGTCACATGCCTTTGATCCATGAGAATAATCCTGATGATTTCAGGAACTTTCTCAGGATGATGGACCCCGTATTTCACCATTTGTTGGCTTTGCTGACCCCTTATATCAGCAGGCAGGATACCTTCATGAGGCAAGCCATCACTCCAGAGCAGAGGTTAGTCGCCACCCTGCGGTACTTGGCAACAGGGAAAAGCCTGCAGGACCTCAAGTTCTCGACAGGCATCTCCCCCCAGGCTCTGGGGATCATTATCTCAGAGACCTGTTCTGCCATTATTCAGGTCCTGCAGAAGGAGTATATTAAGGTAAGATTTTTATGCTTTTACATCACATTTTATTGTATAGAATGTTTGCTAATGTATTGTATTTCTTTCATCATTCCCTAATTACCATGATTGTAATAAGCTGTGAATGTCCCCTTTGTCCTCATGCATGCTGGATGTTTATGTAATTTAGTTTTGTCCTTCATGCATATTTGCTTTCACTTACCTCCCCAGCATGCTCTCCTGGGCCTATATTCACCTCATGTAGTCACTTAACAATGTATTTTGTCAGCTCCATAGTAGTGCTTTACCCTAAATACCCCCTAAAATGTGTAAAAATGAGATGTGGGCTTCAAATTCAGGCAGAGTGCCAGAGGTTTATTTTTTGGTGTCCCAAAATCATTTGGAACCCTCCCTCCCCCCCAACTGCTAACTTAGCTGATACCAATACTCTATCTGCTGACTATCTGCTGTCTTTGCCAAACCCATACACACTATACCCACCTATTTTGTGGTCAGATTTATGGATGAATTCCCCAAAGCATGTAGTGCAAGGGCCTGCCTGAATACTTTTAAATGGTACTGTTTAACTTTTTGGTATCCTATTATTATCTTGATAGGTAATATCAGAATGTAAAAAATGTGCTAAAATGTGTACAGTGTGTATTTATCTCTTTGTATTATGACACTTCTTACCTGTCCAGTGGGCTGCCAATAGTGTAAGTAAGGAGGGGCTGATCAAAGTAAGACACATTATTTAGGCATTAATTTCTCAATGAAGTGGAGAGGGTTATATTAATATCCCAAGGAAAATCACAAGGCAGGACCTCCCTGGAACAAAGATAGCTACTAGTGGCAAGAGAGGGCAATAAAATGTGAGAGTGAATAAAAATCAATGCCAAATTTATTGAATTATCAAAACCACAAAGGTGTAAATGAGCGGCCGACTAACGAGTGGAGAGCTGGCAAACATGCAGCATGGCACATCCACTAGCGCTTGCTGATCTACTTCCCTCAGGCGGATGAGAACATGATGAGCCTGTCATATCGTTGAAGCATCCGAGCTCACAGCCAGCACTCCAGCACTGGGAAGGAAGGTGGTAATGTTATCATGTTGGCCAGTACATTTTAGTTGGCATCACCCCAGTCAGATATAGATTCTCTGTTCCCCCGGGGGCCACACATGCATGGTTTCCCCTGCATTTTCTTACACTCATACACATGGCGGAGTATAAAACGAATCACATCATCCTGGCGTGCTGTGTTCTCCACAACTTTTTAAGGAGAAATTCATTGCAAATTCATGTAAATGAACCAACCCTGATGGCGCTTGAAGCTGGCCGTCCTGGCTTGTCCCCCCTGAGTGCCCGTGAGGTTCGTCTAAGATACCTTGAATACTTTGCGGGTAGGGGGCCATCAATATGCCAGACAATGTCTGAGACATTTTTTAAATTAAAAAAAATGTAACTACTAAAATATTTGCTGACATTTACTGCTTGTGTTTAGCTGACCCTGACAGAAATGTGGTGAGTCCTGAAAATGGCGTGATTGTGTAACATTAGAAAGCACTGTTGTGTGTTATTTACTAAAGGAAAATACACTTTGCACTACAAGTGCACTTGAGACTGCACTGAAACTGCACTTGTAGTGCAAAGTGGATTTGCCCTTAGGAAATAACCCCCATTGTCACAGAAAACACCAATTTTACCACAACAAAAGTTTTGGAGCTTTAAAACAATAATCCACACATTGTTGATTATCAATCTTTTTAATACAAGCACAATCACATGTGCATTTATAAAAGGTTTTTAAAACAAACCAACATGTTCGTTGTATAACAATTTTTTGGGTAACATTAATAAAAGTAGAAATGTCCATTTAAGGTAAAACAGGCATGTTTAAAACCAACAAGAATTACACAAATCTGGAACTTACAAAGTTCAACTTTTGTAGAAATTGAAGGAAATATCATACATGAATATTTATAAACTGTGTTTGATATTGCATTCGGATGGGGTGAAATCACCCCTGGAAAAGTCAAATTTTGAAGATGCACACAGCGTGTCAACATGCCCATGAACATGAAAGTTGCCATTTTAAACTGTACAACAGTAAAGAAAAGCACATGGAGCAGCACGAACGTAATAAAAATAACAAATAGGAACACAGGACAACTACTTACTTTTTTGCAGCACTATCCTGATCCTTCAGTACTGCTCGTACTCCCTTAATTTGAGGTCCGACTACCGCTTCCTGAGTTGATCTTTCGATCATCGTACCCCAAAATTCCGGTGCAGACTCTTGACTACTTTTGTCATGATCTTGGCCTTTCTGACATTAGGGTTGGGGTAAGGTCCATACTTCCCATCATAGTCGGCCCTCTTGAGGATGTCGACCATCTACAACATCTCCCCAAAGGATATATTTGATGCCTTAAATCGTCTCCTCCGGGATCGGGACGTTTCTGGCTCCGGGCTTTCCTCCTCCTCATTGCTGTAATTGGCATGCACCTGCTCTGTCTCCGCCATGTGCTCTTCCCCCACTGCGCTGAACGAGAAGGGGCGGGGAATAGACTAGAAAGAACGTCAGGGGAAGGAGTTTTGGAAGCTCCGATCATGATAAGGTAACATTTAAACTTGGGCCTATACTGCTTCTAGATTGAGGCCTATATTGCGACAAGATTAGGAGACTTTAGTCTGACATTAGAGTTTGTCTTGTGTATTGCAGATAAAATGGATGGCTTCAATGACCACAACTTCCTCCCCCTGTTCATAGACAAATACAGGGAGCTGCCCTGTCCGTGGCAGGTGAAACATCCGCATTATAATCATAAAGAAAAGAGGCAGGCAGTGCTGGAGAAACTGCTGGAGTTGGTGAAGCCGGTGATCCCCACAGCAACCATCCCCTATTTAAAAGCCAAAATTGGTGGCCTGAGGAGCACTTATCTTAAGGAGCTCAAGAAGGTTCAGGATTCCCAGAGATCAGTAGCTGCAGCAGATGACATTCATGTCCCCAGGCTGTGGTACTATGGGAGACTGTGATTTCTATCAGACCACACTGAAGTCAGGGAATCACTCTCAACCCTTCCTTCCGCTCTTCCTTCCACCCTATCTTCCACCCCAGATGAGGCTTCCGATGTCCAACCTGGGACTTCCAGCCAGGAAGAAGTGGAGGAGCCCATCTGGAGCCAGGTATAGCATTGTTCTCCAGATTTCGGGTCAATAAATAAATGATGTTTACTAGATGTTATTATTGATCACTAGTTGCTGATTTAATAAAGTGTTTTACATATCAATAGACAGTAGTGGGCAAAAAAATTGGGACAAGAATGAAAAATGCTGAGCTCAGAATTATAGTCTGTTATATTTGGTAACATTCAATTTGCAACAGTCATGAGATGAAAATTATGTGTGATTGATGAAGAAAAAACTAAAACGATGTCCCTTTTTCATACACAGGAAGACCTCAGCCAGGAGGAGGCTGTGGAATGTGGCACACAGGAGGAGGCTGTGGAATGTGGCAGCCAGGAGGAGGCGGGGGTTAGTGGCAGCCAGGAGGAGGTGGGGCTAAGTAGCAGCCAGGAGAAGGCCGGGCCCAGTAGAAGCCTGACAGAATCGCAGGTCCCTCACCTCCGCCTTCCAAACAAAAGACCCAGGAAGGGGAGTAACGTGCAGGATTCAGCTCTCAGGCTGATTCAGGAGGCTTCTGCATCTCTCAGAGCCTTCCCCACTCCTGAAGAGGCCTTTGCCTGCATGGCTGCCACAAAACTGCAGGGCATGCAGGAGGGCCAATGCCTCATGTGTGAGGAACTCATTTATAAAACCTTAACCAAGGGGATGAGGGGCAAAATCACACCCAAAACCCACCTGTGTGAGTTGGACCATCCTCCTCCTCCAGGTCCTACTCCTCCTCCTGCCACACTTCCACCACCAGAGCCACAGCATGGAAGGAAGCGTGGAAGGAAGACCAGAGAGTGATGACCTGGGTTCAGTCTGGTCTGACAAAAGATGCAGCCTCTTGTATGACCACAGCCTGGGGACATAGATGTCATCTGCTGCTGTTCATGATCTCTTGGAATTCTGGACCAGATTGCACTCCCTTATATATGGACTTCTCAGGCCACCAATTTTGCAGGACAATAGTTGATGTTTGCCCTGGGGACCAAAGGCTTCGCCAATTTCTGCCGTTTCTCCAGCGTTGCCTCCCTCTTTGTTTGGTTCTGAGCCCTTAATAAAGGATTTTTTGTTGCAATTATACTTACCTATGTGTGTTTTCATTCAAAAAGGACAGTTTGTTTGTGAGGAGGCAGGTACATTTCAAAAATACAATGTGAAATTAACAAGAGACACCAACGCCAAGTAATCTCCTTGAGATTAAATAATAATGCAAGATAATAATTGTGTTGTGGTAACTTGACACACAAAACATACTCAAAACTATTCTGGAGTAAAAAAATAAAAAATTAAATATCACGCTTTAAAAAAATACTAACCAAAAAAAAAATTTTTTAATCAGATGTGACAAATACAAATATTATATTGATGAAATACGATAAATAATAAAGAAAGAAGTTTGTGAGAACTCTGTGTGAATATGAGCAGCAAAACTACTTCATTCTTCTAGCATTATAAAGAAGAAGAGAGTGCGCTGCATTAAACAATTTAAAACATTGCAGCGTGACGAAAGAGCTATATCCATTCCAAATGCTAATTTTACCAGACCGAGCAGTTCCGCTTCGGAATTTCTTCTGAGCATGCGTGGCACTTTGTGCATCGGAATTGTCCACACATGGTCGGAATTGACGCGATCAGATTTTGTTGTCAGAAAATTTTATAGCCTGCTCTCAAACTTTGTGTATCAGAAATTTCGATGGAAAAAGTCTGATGGAGCCCACACATGGTTGGAATTTCCGACAACAAGCTCCGATCACACATTTCCCATCGGAAAATCCGACCGTGTGTACGGGCATTACAATGTTTGAATGTTAATCTAAAACCCATGAAGTTAATAGGAGCTGAATCTTTAAAATTTATTCTGTCAGTATTCAAGAGGAATCAGCAAAGACGCTGGGCTCTGCCAGGAAGGGGGTGGGGGATGGGGGACATGTACCAATGCAAAAATGAAAATAAATGAATACCATTTCAAGGGAAGAGGGTCCTTACATATAATCTAAAAGACAACACTGAAATTGCACTAATCCTTTACATACATGCTTGGGGGATTTCAACAAAAATTGCATAAAAACACCTCAAAACTACAAATCCAGATTCCAGAGATGAGGCAAGTGTTATGTCAAAATAAGATTTATTGTGCCCTGTTGTAGAAACAATCGATAGATCTATAGCACTGTGGCTGGCGATTATATAAGAAACTTGAGACAGAGAGAGGGTGAATTACTCCAAGTGGTAGTAAATTGCCATCCTTTTAACCTACAAGGTAACGTTATAATGTGCTAGTATGCATTGTATACTAGCATATTATGTGAAACTTACCTTAAAACAAAGCCTTCCATCAACACACTGTCACCGCTGACAGGGCTTCCATCTTCACCTGGTCTTCCTTCCGGGTTTGTGTCCTCTGGCCGTCTGGCCGCACCATGATGATGTCACTCCTGTGCATGCGCATGTGAGCCACTATTCATGGCACAGGACCCTGAAGGAACGACACAGGCATGCCATTCCTTTTGAGCGCATGAGCCAGGGACATCACTGGCCCATTCACATGTACAGTATCTCACAAAAGTGAGTACATCCCTCATATTTTTGTAAATATTTTATTATATCTTTTCACGTGACAACACTGATTTACTACAATGTAAAGTAGTGAGTGTACAGCTTGTATAACAGTGTAACTTTGCTGTCCCCTCAAAATAACTCAACACACAGCCATTAATGTCTAAACCACTGGCAACAAAAGTGAGTACACCCCTAAGCAAAAATGTGTTACAAGGTCTCAAGTGTGAATGGGGAGCATGTGTGTTAAATTTGGTGTTATCGGGCAGAGCTTGGCGGTGCACTGTAATGGATGCATAGAGCTCCCTCTCTGCCAGCACGGGGAAGAATTTCACCTACTACACGCGCCACGACCACAAATCACAGACACAAAACTGCAGCCCAGCTCCCGCAGACAGTGCAAGACATGACACAGAGAAAAACATCTCCACCGGGACCTCGCAAGCTTACTGATTTCTTCAGTGGCTCCTGGTCCGCAGACAGGCAAAATGGCACCTGATCACCTCACAGAGCGCCCCCCGCTGTCTCACAGTGTGTCTATCCTAGAGCAACAACAGAGGACATGGATTGCTCTGAAGGGAAACAGACCCAGAGAAAGCACCAAGCGGGCAGCATCTTCTCCACACTCCTCACCATCTCACCAGGGCCCGGTAAGCAAGAAACACCTCACTTATCATCAGGCCTCAGAAGCTAATGATGATGATGACCCTGATTATGACCAAGAGCAGACAGCCACCCTTGCTGCCTTGCCAGCCACTGACAACTCTGTATCTGAAAATATGCTAAAACATATGCTCCTCTCCCTACAAAAATATCTCAATAAGATAAAAAAAGATATCAATAAATCCATCTCTCACAAACAATCTCAAATTGATGTACTTGGGGAACGCACAGATACCCTGGAACACCAACTGAGTAAATATGCCACTGCATACAACTAATTGATTGATGTTCACCAACATCAAGCTAAAGAGCTACCATGCATCGCCACAAAAATGGTAGATTTAGAGGACCGCTCTCACAGGAATAACCTCAAAATTAGAGGTATCCCTGAAACCTTCACACCTGAAGAGCTGACCCCCTATCTGCAACAACTTTATAAAATGCTGGTCCCCTCACCACCCTGGATCTCATGATGGACAGGGCACACAGCACATATCCCAGCAGAAAAACCTTGCCATGTACTGGCGAGACTCCACTTCTTCCAATCTAAGGATCACATTCTCCTATCCACCAAAAATATGTCAGCATTCCCAGAGCCATATGCAGCTTTAGCACTCTACAGAGACCTATCTGCTGCCACGGCCCAAAAACACAAAGAACTTGCACCTATCACATCTGCCTTGAGAGAGCAACACATCATATACAAATGGGGATTCCCAACCAAGCTTATTGTTACCTACCAAGGTAAAGCTGTTACCATTTACCATCTCAAACAAGGCCTAAAACAGCTTCAGAATTGGGGCCTATCCCCACCCCCACTCACTACCCCATCTAATGCCGCATTCTCACAATACATATCAGATGCATGGCAACGAGAGGACAACACCTAATCCTGCTATTCTGAATGATCATTACAGGTCTCACAGTTAACAAAGTTGTTTCCCTGTACTGGGCTCCTAATGTTTCAAACAAACTGATGTTTGATATTTGTTCTTACTTCCTGGTTTTATATTTGCTGTCCTCCACCCCAGAGTATTGTTGTGCTATGCACAGTTATTATATTTCTAACTTTATATCCTTCTATCTCACCCATCTTCTCCCCTCCCTTTAATCTGGTACTGTTGTTTTGCTGTAACAAGTTAATTGCATGGTAACATATGGTATAGTAATCTCTATGTACCTACTAGGTATCACAGAGGGTAATTTCTTACTCATTGCTAATGATATAGTGGGGACGGAAAGTATTCAAACACCCTTACATTTTTGTTATACTGCAGCCATTTGCTAAAATCATTTAAGTTCATTTCCTCCCTATTAATGTACACACAGCACCCCATATTGACAGAAAAACACAGCATTGTTGACATTTTTGCAGACTTATTAAAAAAGAAAAACTGAAATATCACATGGTCCTAAGTATTCAGACCCTTTGCTCAGTATTTAGTAGAAGCACCCTTTTGATCTAATACAGCCATGAGTCTTTTTGGGAGAGAAACAAGTTTTTCACACCTGGATTTGGGGATCCTCTGCCATTTCTCCTTGCAGATCCTCTCCAGTTCTGTCAGGTTGGATGGTAAACATTGGTGGACAGACATTTTTAGGTCTCTCCAGCTCAACTGGGTTTAAGTCAGGGCTCTGGCTGGGCCATTCAAGAACAGTCACGGAGTTGTTGTGAAGCCACTCCTTCATTATTTTAGCTGTGTGCTTAGGGTCATTGTCTTGTTGGAAGGTAAACCTTCGGCCCAGTCTGAGGAACAGAGAATCTTATTTCTTACCATCTTGGAGTCCTTCAGGTGTTTTTTAGCAAACTCCATGCGGGCCTTTCATGTGTCTTGCACTGAGGAGAGGCTTCCGTCGGGCCACTCTGCCATAAAGTCCCGACTGGTGGAGGGCTGTAGTGATGGTTGACTTTCTACAACTTTCTCCCATCTCCCGACTGCATCTCTGGAGCTCAGCCACAGTGATCTTTGGGTTCTTCTTTACCTCTCTCACCAAGGCTCTTCTCCCCCGATAGCTCAGTTTAGCCGGACGGCCAGCTCTAGGAAGGGTTCTGGTCATCCCAAACATCTTCCATTTAAGGATTATGGGGGCCACTGTGCTCTTAGGAACCTTAAGTACAGCAGAAATTTTTTGTAATCTTGGCCAGATCTGTACCTTGCCACAATTCTGTCTCTGAGCTCTTCAGGCAGTTCCTTTGACCTCATGATTCTCATTTGCTCTGACAACACTGTGAGCTGTAAGGTCTTATATAGACAGGTCTGTGGCTTTCCTAATCAAGTCCAATCAGTATAATCAAACACAGCTGGACTCAAATGAAGGTGTAGAACCATCTCAAGGATGATCAGAAGAAATGGACAGCACCTAAGTTAAATATATGAGTGTCACAGCAAAGGATCATGTGATATTTCAGTTTTTCTTTTTTAATAAATCTGCAAAAATGTCAACAATTCTGTGTTTTATGTCAATATGGGGTGCTGTGTGTACATTAATGAGGAAAAAAATTTACTTAAATGATTTTAGCAAATGGCTGCAATATAACAAAGAGTAAAAAATGAAAGGGGGTCTGAATACTTTCCGCCCCCACTGTAACATCTGATACACTTATAATCCCTCATATATACTCATGTCATTAAAAGTACCATCTTTGAATGCAAAAGGGCTTAATAGCCTCTTTAAAAGGTCACTTTTGTGGAAAGAAGCACTCTCAGCTAAATGTGAGTGTAGTTTGCATCCAAGAGACACACTTCATGGCTTCTAAACCAACCAGATGCTCCCACCCGAAATTCTGCCATTTTTTTTGCTGACTCCAAACGAAAATAAATTATGATAGCTGTTGACTCAGTATCTTTTACCCTCCACTCCTTAGATGTTGACCCTAACGGTCGATTTCTCATTCTCACAGCTACAATTAACAACTTATGAATTATCTTAGTGAACCTATACGCACACAACACTCACCAAAAATCCTTTTTTAAATCTACTTTCACTAAACTCCAGCCCTTTAAGTCCACTCCCATAGTCATATGTGGTGATTTCAATGAAGTTCTTGATCCTTCCATGGACTCAACCAACCATAAACATAGACCAACCTCTTCCCTACACTCTCTAATATTCAAGGAGGATTTTTTCGATCTGTGGCAATGTATGCATGGCAACGAAAAAGATTATACTTTCTACTCCTCCGCTCATAAAGTATATTCCAGGCTCAATCTATTTTTGGTAGACAAATTTACTCCACAATGAGTATATTCAACCTTCATTGGATTAATCACTTGGTCAGACCACACCCCTATCACCCTAGAAATTTCTATTTCAGTTTGACTCTGCTCTTGAAAACTTCTTTGCAATTAACTCTGGCTCAGTTCCTGATCCCACGACCCTATGGAATAGCCATAAAGCCTATATGAGAGGTATATTTCTCAAATTCTCATCCCACGAGAAACGCCAATGCCAACTCACTTCCAAATACGTCTCCTAGAATCCCAAAATAAGCAAAACACTAACCCCACTGCTGCTGACAAACTGAAAGACTTAAGATCTCAATTCTCCGCACTCTTTCAACAGTCCTTTGAATACTACATAAAACGACTCTGTCTTTCCTTTTGTGCATTAGACAACAAACCGGGCGCATTCTTAGCAAAACAGCATAAACACAGAATAGCAGAATGTAAGATACCCTTCTTAAAGTGATTGTAAGGGTTCATTTTTTTTTTTTAAATAGCAAACATATCATACTTACCTCCACTGTGCAGCTCATTTTGCACAGAGTGGCCCTTAACCTGCTTTTCTGGGGTCCCCGGTGGCTCTTGTGGCTCCTCACCTCATCAGATAACCCCCTGGGAGAAGCGCTCTCCTGGGGGAATACCTTGCGGGCATGCTCCCGAGTCCAGCATTCGACGTCCATAGAGGCTGCATGCAGGACTTAGCTCCATCCCCCGGCGCCTGCGTCATTGGATTTGATTGACAGCAGCGGGAGCCAATGGCTGCACTACTATCAATCTATCCAATCAAGAGCCGAGAACCCCGGGCAGAGAGACAGCGCATCTCCGTGGGTCAAGTTCCAGGGCTTAGGTAAGTAAAACGGGGGTGCGGGGGGGCCAGTCACTGCCAGGTGTTTTTTCCCCTCAATGCATAGAATGCATTGAGGGGAAAAAACACGTAGGTTTACAACCCCTTTGATAACTAATAACAATCAGAAAATCTTTAACCCCTCCAAAATTTCGTGAGTTCTACTCCACATTATATAATCTGTGTGACACTCCCACCTTACTACCTTTAAACCCAGCCTCTCTCCGACAATTCTTGGACTCTATTGACCTCCCAACCATATCCGATACTCAACTTGCAGAACTCAAATCCCTCCCCTTACACAAATCCCCTGGCCCTGACGGCTTTGTAAACGAATAATACAAACAGTTTCATGACCATTTGACTCCCTACCTGACTGACACATTCAACAGCATCATTGATCAAGGATCCTGCCCCCATGAATTCTTAGAATCCACTTTTGTAACCATACCCAAACCAGGCAAACCCTCAGACAAACCCACAAATTACCACCCTATCTCCCTCCTTAATACAGATACCAAACTATGTGCAAAAATTTTAGCCAATCGTATATCCCAATTCACCCCAGCTTTTATCCATCCTGACCAGGTGGGATTTGTCCCTGGCCGCCAGGCCTCTGATGGCACCCAACGCTCTATCAATCTTATACAATGGACCAAACATCACAACATCCCTTCTCTATTGATACCTCTTGATGCTGAAAAAGCATTCGATAGAGTACGCTGGACATAAATGACTGAAGTGTTATGAAGGTTTGGCTTCCAGGGACTAATCCTATCTGCCATCACCACCCTATACACATGCCCAACAGCCAGGATCTGGGGTTCCACATTCCTCTCCTCCCAATTCTCCGTTACAAATAGAATGAGGCAAGGTTGTCTTCTCCCCCTATTATCTTTTCTCTCCTCGTGGAGCCGCTAGCCGAAAACATCCACACCAACCCTTTAATATCTGGAACAAAAGTTGATGACACCAAACATAAAATTTGAAAGACAAGTTTCCTCTTAATGGGACTTTGAGTCAGGACAGATAGCAGATGAGATACTGGGCGAGTATTAAAAAGTATAAATCTTTTAATCGTATAAGTTAAAAGAATGGACACATGATTATACAAAATATAGAGAAAAATATTGAAAAAGTTCTCTGGATGCTAGTATATACACAACACAGTTTGGTATCACAATCAGTAACCACAATTAGACTGCTGAAATACAAGTGGATACAACAGAAATATCCGACGCAATTCAAGATTAAAATGGTTGCTGTGTCTTCTTCAGGGTATATGCGGTTATAGCAGGATGTATAAACATCTGCAATTAATAAAAAATATGGATAAATATATAGTGGACATAATGCAAGTTAATAATAAACATACATATTATCACACCATTTCTTATTCAGTATCATAGTTTGTAAACACACTGACCATACAAACTGTATAACTGTTTGAAATATCTTGCATCCAAATAATAGTTAAAACATGCTGTGGCTGTTGACCCATTCAACCCTCGGTTCGGCAGGATGAAAAACACCGTCCACAAATGCAGCAGGCCCCAGAAAAGGGAAATGGTCCCTCACAGAGGACGCCCCGGCATGGCCCTCTGAAAAGTTACCCTTTATGTATCCCAAAGCGACAGTAGTCGCTGAAAACAAAGAGGAGAGTGGTTATTCATCTGATATAAAAACCAGATTTTTGAAATAACAACAACAAAAAACCTCAAAAGACTAAGTAGGTCATGTATACGGGCATAATTAACAAATATATATATATGCCAATAATTTTACATAAATGGTACTGGGGGAAGGCGGGGAGAAGGAATATGGGACATATGTATGCCATTTTATAAGTATATATGTATATACATAATAAGTTACAAAGAAAAATAAATAGGGTAATATAAAAGAATCTGAAAGTACCTGGCCAGCCAAACACCATGAACTGAGGTTAAGAAGGAGGAGGACCCAATGAGGCTGCCCAAACCACTTTGTACACCAGGGGAATTTGAAAAAGCCAGCAAACAGCCAAACGAACGGCCTGCAATCTAATGTAGAAACAAAAAAGATCCAAATAAAGGGATTGCATGAGATTGTAAAACTGAGTGAACATCAGAAAAAAGTGCCCGAATGTAGTACTCAGGCATTGCAGTCTGTAGTCCAAATAAGAAAAACAGTGAGGATTGAATCAAAGCATTAGTTTGTTTACCTGGTGTGTGGTTAATGGAGACTAACAGGGTCCTCAATCTATCTGCCCAGGCAGCATGAGAGTCTGGCCAGAATGTGCACAGATTATATGTGTGTGATTGACTGGTGGGAGGCCAATCAGAGCACACACATGCAGAGGGGCAGGGCCTACCGAAGCGTCCCCCGAGACGATGACGCGTGGACGGCACCTCCAAACATGCCAGTGTCAGGGCTGGCTCAGCCCTTCCTTCTTTGAGCTGGCCGCTCAGCTGCCGGCTAATTGTCAGCTCTCATCTCTCTCCACAGTTACCCAGCTGTTCCTGATCCTGCTCGTCTGACCTGCCTCCTTAAAACTGTCCAGCTCACTTCATCTCTGCCTTCGCCTTGGTCACATCACAAGAAACCATCTCCTGCGTTCCTGTTTAAAGACTGGCTTTACTGACATCCCTTCTGGCTCCTTTGCCTACTTGCTGTTCCACTACTCGGATCCCTGACTTCTGGCCTGGCTGAATACCCGATCCAGTTACTGAACTCTGGCTATGATTTGACTAGGCTTACTCTATTTACCTTTTTGTTTTACTTAATAAACAAGTTTGATTTAACTGTACTTCTGTCTCGATCTGATTCATGGTTTCTGACAGTAGACGAAGGCCATGAATTCAGAAGATACAGTCAATCCACTTGTTTATAATATTTTTTCCGGATTGGATGAGCAAGAACATCGCATGGTTCAGTTTGCCATGGTGTTACAAATGCTCCTGAGTCACACGGCTCACCTGGAATCCCCCACTGTGGCTGCTCCGGTACAACCTGAGGCCGTCCCTGCTGCTGTGCCAGTCTCTGTGCAGGAGTATTACCTCTATAAGAGGTATGTCTGGTTCCACTCCGCTTCCCCAGTGATTTGGGCATGATCTAGTTCAATGCAGAGGGTTTCTCAATCAGGTTGAGATATACTTCGAGATGCTGCCCCAGGCGTTTCCCACGGACAGAAGCAAAGTAGGTTTTGTGATATCTTTGCTTTCTGAGAGAGCCTATCTTTGCTTTCTGAGAGAGCCTTGGCCTGGGCTAACCCTCTATGGGAGACACAAAAACCTGTTGTCTTGTGTTACCCTGACTTTGTGGCCTCCTTTAAAAGGGTATTTGACGTTCCCGCGTGCTCCGCTTCTGCTGCCAAGTGCCTCATGTCCATCAAACAGAGTATGAGAACTGTTGGCGATTATGCCATTGAATTCCATACTCTGGCAGCAGAGGTTGCTTGGAACAATGAGGCTCTCATGGCTGCTTTTTCTAATGGTCTCTTGGATTCCATCAAGGATGAGATAGCAGCCCGTGATATACCCACTGAGCTTGATCTCATTTGCCATCCTCATTGACTCCAGACTCAGAGAAAGACTTTCTTCTAAGGAGCGCTTGCAGAAGTCTCCTGTATGTTTGCCTCTGAGCTTTGCAGTCCCACCTGTGCCTCCCTCACCTCCCATGACTCCTGGTACTGAGTTGGTCAGTGAAGATGAACCCATGCACTTGGGCTTCACGCATCTCTCTGCGGATGAGAGAGCCTTTAAGAGGAGGGAGAGATTGTGCCTTTATTGTGGCCAGGCAGGTCACTTTTTAAAATCTTGTCCTACCCGTGCTGGGAACACCCGAACCTTGAGGTCCTGTCATGGACAGACCTTAGGTGGCATTGTGTCGTCCCCAGTTATCCAGAAGGATAAGCCCCTGGTTTTGGTCACCCTTTCTTAGGCTAAGTCATCTATCTTGATACAGACTCTAATTGACTCTGGGGCTGCAGGCCTGTTCATTGATGCTGCCATTGCATCAAAGCACTTGAGCTGCGTGACACTCCACTTGCCATTGAGGCTCTTGACGGAAGACTTCTACAGCCTGCTCATGTGACTCATGAGACGGTTCTGTTGTCCATGGCCGTAGGGGCGCTTCACCATGAGATAATCCAATTTCAAGTTATTTCCTCACCTAAGTTTCCACTGGTTATTGGTTATCTTTGGTTACAGAGGCACAACCCCTCTTTTGATTGGCTCCATGCCAAGGTTCTCTCCTGGTCACCACAATGCAGTGAGACATGCTTCCGGAAGGCAGCCAAAGTCCTGTGCACCTCTTAACTCTCTTCCCTCCCAGAGGAGTACCGTGATTTTAGCAATGTCTTTGACAAAGGTCAAGCCGGTAGTTTGCCTCCACACCGGCCATATAATTGCGCAATTGACCTTCAACCTGGTGCCATACCCCCTCGTGGCCGGGTTTACCCTTTATCAGTATTGGAGGATAAAGCCATGGAGGATTATGTTGCAGATGCACTTTCTCAAGGTTTAATTCCGCAAATCCTCGTCTCCTGCTGGAGTCAGTTTCTTCTTTGTAAAGAAGAAGAGTGGTGAATTGAGAACTTTTTGATTACAGTATTGATTACAGGGGTCTCAATCGTTTCACAATTAAGAATGCCTACCCGATTCCGTTGATTACTGAGTTATTTGACCGCCTCAAGGGAGCATTTGTTCTCACAAAGCTTGATTTGAGAGGGGCTTACAATCTTGTGAGGATTAATGAGGGCGATGAGTGGAATACCAGAACAGGCCAGTATGAGTACCTCGTAATGCCTTTTTGCCTTTGTAACGCCCCAGCAGTTTTCCAGGAATTTATTAACGATATCCTCCGAAATTTGTTGCAGTTATGTGTGTTGGTTTCATATTTTCCAAGTGCCTGGAGAGCCACCACACAGATGTCTGTCCTGTGCTTCAGAAACTAAGAGAGAACAATCTATATTGTAAACTGAAGAAGTGAGAGTTCCATAGTGAACAGGTTAAATTCATGGGCTATGTCATTTCCACTGCTGGTTTTTCGATGGGCCAAGAGAAACTTTCGGCAGTCCTACAGTAGCCTCAACCCGTGGGTTTACGTCCCCTGCAGCGTTTCCTGGGTTTTTCCAACTATTATTCGGAAGTTTATTTGTAACTTCTCGTCTCTGGTCAAGCCCCTGACTAATATGACCAGAAAGGACGGTAACCCACAGAGTAGGTCTCCGGAGTCCATTAAGGTCTTTGAGAGTCTCAAGGCTGCCTTTGTTTCTGCTCCTGTGTTGGCACATCCTGATCCTATGTTACCTTTTATCCTTGAGGTTGTTGTTTCTGAGACTGGTGTTGGCACCCTTCTGTCTCAACGTCCCACCTCTGAGAGTGCTATACATCCTTGTGGCTACTTTTCCAAGAAATTGTCACCTGCGGAGTGCAGTTATGAGATTGGTGACAAAGAGCTGTTGGCGATCATTTTAACCCATGAAAGAATGGAGACATGTCCTTGAAGGTACCACTGTGCTGGTTCTCATTCTTACTGACCATAAAAATCTCACATTCTTTTCTGAGGCTAAACACCTCTCTCCCAGAAGGGCGCGATGGGCTCTTTTCTTGTCAAGTTTCAATTACATTGTCTCATTCCTACCCGGTACTAAGAATGTAAGGGCTGACGCCTTGTCACGGCAATTTTCCTCCACTTCCAAGTTGGAGTCGGTTCCTGTGATTCCTCCTGATCGTATTCTGGCTACGGTTGGCACCAGTCTTACTTATCCTTTGGGTGACAAAATTCTTACTGCTCAGGTCGATGATCCTCCTGAGAAACCTTGTGACCGTTGCTTTGTCCCAGAGTGTCTCTGTACTGCTGTGCTCCAGAGTTACCATTCTCCCAAGTCAGCTGGCCAATCTGGATAGAATCAACTCGTTTGGGCCATTTCCCAACAATTCTGGTGGCCTAGTCTATGTGCTGATGTAAATGCCTTTGTAGCTGCCTGTTCCGTTTGTGTTTAAAATAAGACTCCACGACACCTTCCTGTGGGCCTCCTACAACCCATACCCAATGGAGAGAGGTCATGGACCCACCTGTCTATAGATTTCATTGTGGAGTTGCCCAACTCCCAAGGCAACACTGTTATCCTTATGGTGGTTGACCGGTTCCCAAAGATGTGTCATTGTATTCCACTTAAGAAGTTGCCTACTTCTAAGGAACTGGCTTACATTTTTGCTCAGGAGATTTTTCGCTTACATGGGCTACCTAAGGTGATTGTCTCGGACAGGGGTAGTCAGTTTGTCTCCCGGTTCAGGTGAGGGTATTTAGCTTGCTTTCACCTCTGCATATCACCTGCAGTCTAATGGGGCCACAGAGCGAGCCAATCAGTCCTTGGAGCAATTCCTACGTTGCTATATTTCTGACCATTATAACAACTGGTCAGACCTATTACCATGGGAAGAGTTTTCTCACAACAGTGCCTTAAATTCTGCCTCCCGATTGTCCTCGTTTATGGTGAATTATGGTTTCCAACCTTCCATGTTGCCTGACTTGTTTATTCCGCAGAGTATTCCTGCGTTAGCGGAGTATCTCCATGGTCTTCATTCCACTTGGGCACAAGTCCAGGAGGCTTTGCATCATGCTAATGATAGGTACAAACTCCATGCTGACTGCAGACGCCTGCCTGCGCCTTCCTACCAGGTTGGGGACAGGGTCTGGCTGTCATCTCGCAACCTCCAACTTCGTGTTCCCTCACTGAAGTTTGCACCTTGGTTTATTGGGCCTTTCCATATCCTTCGCAGGATTAACGCAGTGGCTTACGCGTTGGACCTTCCTCCTAGTATGTGCATCTCAAATGTGTTTCATGTCTCCTTATTGAAACCGTTGGTCTGCAACCGATTTACCACCTCGGTGCCACGTCCTCACCCTATACAGGTTGGGAATCATGAGGAGTATGAGGTACAATCCATTGTTGACTCCCGTAGGTTCCGTGGGTGCATACAGTACCTGGTGCATTGGGGTAGGGGTAGGGTCCGGAGGAATGCTCCTGGGTCTCATGCTCGGACGTACATGCCCCTGCCCTCCTCCGTGATTTCCATAGATGTCTTCCCCTCAAGCCCAGTGGTCCTCCGAGGGGAAGGGGTCGTTGAGGAGGGGGTACTGTCAGGGCTGGCTCAGCCCTTCCTTCTCTGAGCTGGCCGCTCAGCTGTCGGCTAATTGCCAGCTCTCATCTTTCTCCACAGTTACCCAGCTGTTCCTGATCCTGCTCGTCTGACCTGCCTACTTAAAGCTGTCCAGCTCACTTTATCTCTGCCTTTGCCTTGGTCACATCACAAGAAACCATCTTCTGCGTTCCTGTTTAAAGACTGGCTTTGCTGATATCCCTTCTGGCTCCTTTGCCTACTTGCTGTTCCACTACTTGGATCCCTGACTTCTGGCCTGGCTGATTACCCAATCCGGTTACTGAACTCTGGCTATGATTTGACTACGCTTACTCTATTTACCTTTTTATTTTTATTAATAAACAAGTGTGATTTAACTGTACTTCTGTCTCGGTCTGATTTATGGTTTGTGACAGCCAGCCAGTGGAGATGGAAGGGACCACGGCAAAGACGAGATGCGTCAACACCGGACGTGATGTAATCACGTCCGGGATGTCGGCTAGGAGAGCCGGATATGGCATGTAGGCTGCGCCGTCCCACGTCACCCTCCCACGGCGCACAAACAAGGGTCACATAACTCGGAAGAAATCCAGCCAAGTGTCACCAATGTTAAACAAGAGGTAGCACACGCCACAAAGATGTGAGCGCCCCCCGTGCACCGAGTGGGGGAACCAAAGAGGGGCATGCCACAAAGGGGCGGGCGACAGCCTGGCAGCCAGAGGGTGAGGAGGCCAGCCATTAAAGGGGACATAAAAACCATCAATGGACATCTGTGACGAAAATATAAGCGTAGGTTTTTTGCCTTAACAAGATGTGGTGTGATCTGCAGAAGTAGTGTAATTGTAGTTGTAGTTTAATTCTGGGTTATTAAAAATATAGTATTCTATGTCAGTCATGCACATATGTTCTTTCATTAGCATTTGAAAAGGACAGAGACAGTTTTTTCTAGGATCGAAGTGACACCTAGATGCCAATAAAAGTTCCCATTAGAGTAAACATAGATTGGCACCTTCCTGAGGCTCAAAGAAAACTGCTAGTCATTTTGGCTACATTGATCCGCAGGGGGCATTCATAAGGCCCCAGCCAGTCTGCAAGCTTTGATTAATATCAAGAGATCTAAGGAACCTATTTTATCTCTCATAAAAGCTAAAATATTAATGGCAAAGAGATGAAAATAATTCCTTTTGATCGTACACGTGATGGGTTACGTGTACATGTAACTCTGTATGTTTAGCAGAGGTGGAATCCTAGAGAATCGCACAAAACCGTTATATGGCGCCTGATTGCAGCAGGCAGGCAGTGATTGGTACTGTTGCGATCGGACTGATGCGCTGGTATTGGAAATCCTATCCATGACCCAGCAATCAGCGCCGTTCTGGGCCAATTTGACTCTGGTCATTTCAGAACACAAAACATTTGTGGGCTGAGACAGGAACACCCCCCCAGGGTTGATTGGCCAAGGGCTAAAGTCCAGCCCGCATCCATATTTCAATAAATTGGGTAGCCTGAGATATGGACATTGTTCTTCCACTAAGCCAGTTCGAAACTGGGGAGTTCCCACATGTTCCAGTATGCTTCTACTAACAGATAAACTTGGGTAAAGTTTATTTCTGTTTTTATCCCTTTTTATTTTCATAGCAAATTGGCAATTGTGTGTCTTTCTGCATTTTTTGTATCTTTTTTGGTAAATCCTTTTTCTTTGTATATCTTATATGCACTGCCCACTTTCGGGATATTAAATGATAAAATTAATAAGTGACTTCTGTGTACTAAGCTAGGACTCATATCTCTGGATAGGTTGTTGTATTTTAGTGCCTAAGTACTTGGTTTAAGTTATGTGCCAATCGGTATGCAATTGCACTGTGTGTTGGCAGATTGCATGCAGATTGTAAGCTAACAGATCTTCCAGACAGAGATCTGTGTGTGTGGTGGCTCAGCAGACCAGTCTGCGGACAAACTGTTGGGTGGTGGCAGGCTATCGTTTATTGTGTGTCTGGTGTGTGGGGACAGTGGGGAGAGTGATTAACACCGGGGTTCAAGCTTGCAAGATAGCTGGAGGAACCCTAGAAGTGTATAGTAATTGCTAGACTGCTCCCCAACCCTTAGAGTGCACCAGATTGTATGTAAGATTCGTGTCTGCCTGTGTGTGGTCAGCTAGCTGGATTTGAATGGAGTCTTCCTCTAGTGGTGGCCAAAGGTAGTGTAAGCTGTGAAAGTACTGCAGCCAGTCTTACATGCGCAGTATAAGTTCCCTCTTATTCCCTTAGTTCCTCATATACCCCATCACAGAACGCACGTCGCGGTTAGTTAGTCGCCGTGGGCGTGCGAATTCGTGACAACATCTACAAGAGGAAAATTGGGCAAAAGCACAAGGGATTAACACCAAAGAAAAATATATACATACATATAATTATTGTTTAAGCAGATGGCCAAAACAGTAGACACACTAACTCAAATGGTTATAATTATAAACAATATATACATAACTGTAAAAAAAAAAAAAAAAACAGATTTATAGCACATATATAAGGTAACAAAAACATTTTTAATAATAATAATAATAATAATAATAATAATAATTGTAACAAAAAAATGATATTGTAAATATCTCCTAAAAGGTGCATGTGTATTTTATATTTATTGTACCTGTAGGTAAACCTTATTATAGGCTTACCTATAGGTAAATATCAACCATGGGAGTTTACTCCCACTTTTAGACACAATAACCTGAAGTACTGTTCATATTTAATGCAGATGTAAGCAGCCTTTGTGGCTGCAGTTTCAGAGGGTGTCAGAAACCATGAAATCAGGCTGAGACAGAAGTACAGTTAAATTACACTTGTTTAATAATAAAAGTAAAAAGAACAAACGTAGTCAAAACATAGCCAAAGTTCAGTAACCGGAACGGGTAGTCAGCCAAGCCAGAAGTCAGGGATCAATGTAGTGGAACAGCAAGCAGGATCTGGAGCCAGAAGGGATGTCAGCAAAGCAAGTCTTGAACAGGATTGCAGCTGAAAGTTTCTATGATGTTGACCAAGGGGAAGGCAGAGATCCTCTGGACAGGATGGCTTAAGTAGGTAGGACTGACGAGTAGGATATCATCAATAGCTGAGTAACTGTGGAGAGAGATGGGAGCTGGCAATTAGCTGACAGCTGAGCGGCCAGCTAAGAGAAAGAAGGGCTGAACCCAGCCCTGACAGAGGGAAAGACAAGGCATGATTTATTATGAAATAATAAATAATATTAAAGAAATAATATGTTAGAATCCAAAGCCATACAAAGTGTACATATTTGATGCATGGAATTGTATACTTTTTGATAGCAAGCAATTTTTGAGGGAGGGGACAGCAATTTTTGAGGGAGGGAACAGGCAGATTTAATCTTGAGATAAAACAATTACAGGGGTTTATTTATTAAAGCTAGAGAAGGCAAAATCAGTCACACTTCTGCAGATAAATCAGCTTCTAACCCAGTGGTTCTCAACGCCTGTCCTCAGGACCCACTAACAGGCCAGATTTTAAGTATTACCTTGGGGAGATGCAGACTAGAATCCTGCAATCACTAAGCAGCAAATGATATCACCTGTGATGTATTTCAGTTATCTTGCAAACGTGGCCTGTTAGTGGGTCATGAGGACTGGAGTTGAGAACCACTGTTCTAACCTGAACTTGTGTAATTAAGCTTTGGCAATACAACCTGGAAGCTGATTGGTTTCCCTGCAGCAGTGTGACTGATTTTGTACTCTCTAGTAAATAAACCTCATAGTGTCTTTTTTCTGAGACAGAAGACAAGACGATTGTACCAATTTGTTTGACAGTATGTTTTCATTTTTGCTAGGAGGCAATTTTAGTGAGAGAGAGTAGGCAGATGTTATTTTGAAAAAAAAAACAAAACAGAACATTTTTACATATATAATCCTTTCAGTTAGGATGCAAGTTCCGAAAGAGAGAGAGAGGGGCAGGCAAATGTCATCTGAAAAAAAGATTTTGCAATTTTTCTGAGACAGAAGACCGAAAAACTATACCCATTCCATGTACACGATGTACTCTTTTTTTAATAGGATGCAATTTTGGAGAGAGAGGGAGAGAGCAGGCAGATTTTATCAGGTAATAAAACATTATAACATCTTTTTTTCTGAGAGAGAAGACAGAAAATTGTAGAGATTTGATTACTGGTATGTACTGTACTCCTGTTTTTGCTGTGATACAATATCAGAGGGCAAAAATATCAGAGAGCAGGCAGAAAATTAATCTGGAAACAAAAATAAAATGCTGTGGGATAGAAGACAGAAAATGTGTACAAATGTGATGCATAGCATGTTAATCTTTTTGTAGAATGCAGAGGGAAAGAGCAGACACATTTGATCTTGAAATTAAACTACAAATATTGTGTCATTTTTCTGAAGGAGATAGTAGTATGTTTCTGGAAATAAAAACTACTGTTTTCTTCTTAGACATAAGACAGAAAAATTGTACATTATTACTCTGTTTTTGGTAGGATGGCATTTCAAATAGAGAGCAGGCAGATTTCGTTTGGTAAATAAAATATAGTGTCTTTTTTGTGATAACAGAAGACATACAAATTGTACAAATTTGCCCCATGGTACTTTTTTTTTTCAATTTCAGAGGGAGAAAGCAAGAAGATTTTATCAATAAATAAAGTTTTTTTTCTCTGAGGCACAAGACAAAAAATTGTACAGATTTTCTGCACAGAATGTACTTCTTTTTTTGCTAAGATACAATTTCAGAGGGAGAGGGGAGGCATATTTCAACTTGTAAATAAAAAATATAGTGTATTTTAACTGAAAAGGAATACAGAAAGTTGTACAGATTTTATTGGAAAATATAGATAGATATAGATATAGATAGATAGATAATAGTTATTGGAAAAAAAAAATTACAGAACAGGAAATGGTGATCAAAAGAGATCTCATAGCCACTGCATCCCATCAAATTTGGATAAAACACAAAAAGAATGCTCAAACAAGGAGCATGGATTTTTAAGGTGCCAATTGAATTGAACTTGAATCACATCAGCTACAATTCAGTAATTTTATTCAGTCATATTCATATTTTAAAAGAAGAAATTAAAAAGAAACTTTTAAATCCATTTAAAAAATCATTGCATTTTGGATATCTGTAGACATGATCTATTTTAGATGTTAATCGTGGAGTGACAATCCCAACATGTTTCACCAATTTAGTGTATGTGTGTCACCGGCGCAAAAACCACTTCTATATTAACCATATGTGTCAGGGTTGCTGCTTTCAAAAAAAACCTTTCATTAAGATGGGCTAAAAATACTGATTCAGTGTGTGTGAATGCGCTACCCCTATAGTAACCACCACTTGTTCTCTTCCTACTAATCCGAAAGAATCACTTACATAAAATAGAATACAAAATCATATGCATAATCTTATAACAAACAAAAAAATAACCATATATTGTCCAGTACATAAAAAATCCTTCAAGCGTGCTGCCAAAAAAGTCCTTTAGTAATTAATTGTGACTGGCGTGCTCCTATGTTCCTTCAGTGATCATATGTGACTGAGTGAAAAACCTCCACCATTCAGATTGGCCACTCACCAGATGTTTAATAAAGATGAGCCTTTGGTTCATTCAAGGGATAACCACTCCACCTATGTAACTCTCCTCACCGGCTAAACTCGGACTCCAATGTTCCTCATTGGAGAGCATAAGGGATAAAAAACGATCATAGCGCAATATGCTTGAACTATTTATTTAAAATTACAGGAAAAGTATCAACTCACATTTATTGCAGATACAGGAAGGAATAGAACACCAGGTACACCCATCGCCAATTTAACAAAAAAAGACACTAGGACATTAGTACAAACCCCAAATGACAACAAAAAGAAGGGGAACACCCAAAAACCCGACCATGGAACTAATAATGTAAATGCAACCCCCTACCAACCCCCTATGGGACAGTACCCCAGACCCTGGAGAGGAGGGTACAGAGGGAGGGGTAGGGGATACTACAATTATGGCCCACATTACGGCCCACCTATGTGGCAGGGGGAATGGCGGGATTGGAGGGAACCCTACAAACCACCCATGCCAGTATTCCAAACCAGCAGGGGGGGCTGGAACAGGAACCCCCAAGAAACTGGAGGAAGTGTAAACCAAAGAGAAAAAGAGGCTGTAGAGGGGGAGGCAAAAAGGAAAAGAGAAAATTAGGGGAGGGCATTTTTAACCTAACAGACATAACATTTACCCATGAGGAATTGTTAGTACTGGATAGCGGCATAAAATATGCACCTAATGCGACTTTCAACCAATTTGAAGCATTCATTGACTTACAAAAGTTTGTTAGAAAATTAAATTTAAAAAAACATTTCTTAGAAAAAGGAGAACCCCAATACCAATTAAATGAAACAGAATACACACATAGTCAGTTGAGGAACAGATCCACGTTCAACCCCAGGAACACTAACCAACACATAGAAGTATTTAAAAGATTAGTAGAGAAGGAAATGAGAAACATTAAACCGGAGAAGTGCAATAAAGATAGAATATGGCAAGGCCTAAAAAAACTGGAAAAAAGAAAAAACATAGTAATTCGGCCAGCGGATAAGGGGGGAGGGGTAGTGGTCCTAACTAAACAGGATTACTATACAGAGTTGGAAAGACTAGTTAAAGATATTAGCACATATCAACCCCTGAAAAAGAATCCCAATAGAGAACTGAAAAAGAAATTGAAAGAATATCTGAACAAGGGCATAGCTGATAATATCATCAACAAAAAAGAAGGCAGGTATTTGTCAACGGAGGCACCAAGGATACCAGTAATATATCAGGTCCCTAAAATTCACAAAAACAAAACTAGACCACCAGGGAGGCCCATAATTAGCGGCATCGAATCAGTATATTCTAGATTGGGGGAATATTTGGATATATTCCTCCAACCAATAGCAGGAGAGGGAAAGGCATTCCTCAAGGATAGCAAAGATGTAATTAACAATTTAAAGGACATACAGGTGGATGACTCTACATTACTGGTAACAATGGATGTGGAGTCGCTGTATACCAACATAAAACAATCAGACGCCTTGGCAGCCGTAGCATGGGGAATGAAGAACCTATCAGGTCTGAAATTAAAACAAAGAAGGTTCATACTGGAGGGACTAAGGATGGCTATGGGGAACAATTTTTTCTGGTATGATCATAACTATTATAGACAGATTAAGGGAGTGGGAATGGGCAACAAGTATGCACCGAGTGTGGCCAACATCTTCCTAAGTAAATGGGAGGAGGAAGAAATCTTCGGGGGATGCTGGCCACACTTGCTGTTATACAAACGCTTTATTGATGACATCCTGATAGTGTGGAAGGGAAGCCAAGAACAACTGGAAGCATTCATTCAACATATCGGCCACAATAAATATGATATCAAATTTACAGCCACAGTACATCAGCAAAAGATTAATTTTTTGGACCTAGAAATCTATAAAAATAAGAATAAACTTGGGACTAGGACACATTTCAAAGAAACGGATCGAAATGGATACATACCGATGGGGAGCTGTCACCACCCCCATTGGAAAAAAGCAATCCCAAAAAGCCAGTTTATCAGGATAAGACGAAATTGTGATCAAATAGAGGATTATTTCCAGCAGACCGATATCTTAATAGAGAGATTTATGGACAAGGGGTACAAAAGAGAGACACTGGAGGAAACTCGCCTGAAAATAGCCAATATGGATAGGGAGTCAACATTAATTAACAAAACCAGAAACCAAAACCAGAATGACAAAATACCATTTATAACAGGATTCAGTAAACAATACAGAACATTAGAAAACATCATAAAGAAATATTGGCCCATAATTAGTAATGATCCACAATTAAGTAAGGTCCTACCAAAGAAACCAACATTCGTATATAGGAGAGCAAGGAGTATCCGTGACAAAATAGTCAAAAATGTACCAGACCCCCCTAAAACTATGGCAACTTTTTTCGATCAGGAAGGTTTTTTTAGATGTGGGAAATGCAAGGCGTGCAAATCCACTAACAAAAGAGATAGAAAGATAACGAATTTCAGGTCAAGGAGTAATGGGCTAACCTATAAAATTGATAAACTTATAACATGTTGTAGCACTCATGTAACCTACGTACTGGAGTGCAGTTGTGGACTGCAGTACGTGGGCAGAACGACCAGAGCCCTATCAGTGAGAATAGGAGAACATGTCAGAAACATCAAAAAAGGATTCAAACACCACAGTGTATCCAAACATTTCAGGGATGTGCACGGTAGGAACCCCCAACATTTAAAGTTCTATGGAATAGATAGAATAGAAAAAAACTGGAGAAACAACAACAGGAGAAGGGAGGTGTCTAGAAATGAAACTCATTGGATATACAAAATGGACACAATGAGGCCAAAGGGGTTGAACGTGGAACTTGACATCAACTGCTATTTGGAAAATTATTAGGATATCCATTTTTCATTTTTTTCATTTTTTATTATTATTTTTTATTTTTTATTTTTAATTTTATTTATTATTTATTTTTTATTTTTTAATTTTATTTTTATTTTTATTTTTATTTATTATTTTTCATTTTTTATTTTTATTTTTATTTTTAATTTTATTTTTATTTTTATTTTTATTTTTATTTTTATTTTTATCTTTATTATTTTTATTTTATTTTATTTTATTTTATTTATTATTATTTTTTATTTTTCATTTTTATTTTTATTTTTATTTTTATTTTTATTTATATTTATTTTTAATTTTTATTTATTATTTTATTTATTTTTTATTTATTTTTTATTTTTTATTTTTTATAATTTATTTTTTATTTCTATTTCTATTTCATTATGATTTTATTTGTATTATTTTGTTATTTTATTTTATTATTATTTATATATTTTTAATTTTACTTTCATAGTATTTTTTGATTTTTTGATTTCTGTATGGTTAGAACCACTATAAACGTGATGAAATAAAGGAAAATAGGGGTTGTATGTATATTTTAAGTTAATTTTTAAATAACAACAAAAAAAGTTTTTTGCTGTCTCATATTGCTGATGGATCAATATTTAGAGCGGAATGGGTAAAATATACAAAATGTTTTATATAGGTGTGATGTGTTTAAGGATTTGTAAAAAGCCTCTCCAGCAGGTATAGATGGGTCATAATTTAGACCACAAAGATATCCAAATATTTAATTTAAGTAAAGATAGTAAAGGGATAATTGTTATGTATATTTAGGATATATAGAATAGGCTAAACCCTTAGTTAAAATGGCGATATAAGGAAGGAAGTCACAGATGGGAATGTTACCTTAGTTAAAATGGCGGAACATCTACTTCCGGCCGCACGCAATATAAATAGAACGTGAACCAATCATACGGCAGCTTCCTGATGACGCATTCTATGATGCGAAACGCGTAGAGGCTGCTGGGAGTTTTTTCACATCAGGTGACCGGACGTGAACGGGAACGAGGCTTGGAGCGCAAGCCGAGCGTGGAGGCCGCAATACAACACCAGGCGGACCATGCAAACAGCCCAGTACCCGTCCATAACTGCTGGATAAGCTTTGTGCCAGCTCGAGGGCACTTTTAAATGTGAGTTGATACTTTTCCTGTAATTTTAAATAAATAGTTCAAGCATATTGCGCTATGATCGTTTTTTATCCCTTATGCTCTCCAATGAGGAACATTGGAGCCCAAGTTTAGCCGGTGAGGAGTGTTACATAGGTGGAGTGGTTATCCCTTGAATGAACCAAAGGCGCATCTTTATTAAACATCTGGTGAGTGGCCAATCTGAATGGTGGAGGTTTTTCACTCAGTCACATATGATCACTGAAGGAACATAGGAGCACGCCAGTCACAATTAATTACTAAAGGACTTTTTTTGGCAGCACGCTTGAAGGATTTTTTATGTACTGGACAATATATGGTTATTTTTTTGTTTGTTATAAGATTATGCATATGATTTTGTATTCTATTTTATGTAAGTGATTCTTTCGGATTAGTAGGAAGAGAACAAGTGGTGGTTACTATAGGGGTAGCGCATTCACACACACTGAATCAATGTTTCACCAATTATTAAGCTTCTTCAGTGGATATATGTTACTACACCTAGCCAAGTAGATCAAAATACATCAATAAATAAATACATAGTAGCTAAAACATAATTTAAAGAAAAAAGGGAATCTGACAGGGAAACCTAAATAAGGGTGTGCCACATCCCGTAATAGCTAGAACCAAAGAAAAATACCCCTTGATATGGGACTTTGGAGGCACTACCACAATACAAAAAATAAGTATAAATCATTTATTTAAACAGTAACATCAAAAATAGAAAAATATAAAAGTGTATGGATCATTTAAACATGAATACAACATGAAAACCAGTCGGATGGTGAATAAACATATCTCCTTGAACAGATGCATTTCAGAGAAAACAGTTCCATCGTCAGGGTTCTTTATGGAGAGATTGATATCTGGGGGTACGTAAAGTATCAGTGATTAATAATCAATATAAATACAAACAGTTTCTATCTCAGATCGATTACATCAAAAGAGGTCACTTACATTGTATTCCTTAATAGAACAACTAAGCATCCACAAAGTTAAAAATGGGAGATATGCAACCTCGCGTCCTGCTCCCCACACGCAATACCCTAATGGTTTAGCCCATAATATGTATGAGTAGCAAACAAGACATGCCAAGGGGGACTAAAAAGAGTCCCCAAATAGCATCCAAGGGACGCTGCATCCTGGCCTGGGCGCAGCTCCTGTATGTGAGCTGGGGTCCAAGGTGCAAACCTAAGAAAAAACACAAAAAATCACAGGGCTAGACACAGGAAAAGGACAATCTATAATGGATGAAAAATGCTGTGCAGAAGATAAAAACCTACCTATAAGTAAGAAAAGCCGCATATACCGGCAGGTGGGATGGTTAGAATCAATGGCATGGACACTGTGAAGGAGATCTCCCCGACAACACTGTGATGTTCACATGGTTAAACAGGGAGGTAGCAAGAATACATATATAAAAAAAGAAGGGAAAACAAAACCAAGACCAGTGTGTTAGTACATTGGTCAGAGAAATGTCCATCACTGTTTGAGTAAAAAAAGAAAAAAATATCATTAACTTACTCTAATATAAACTCCAGCTAAGATTACCTCAGACCATCTTCACCAAAGCCATAATAGTTTTCTCTGAAACGCGTTGGTTCAAGGAGATATGTTTATTTACCATCTGAATGGTTTTCATGTTGTATTCATGTTTAAATGCATCCATACACTTTTATATTTTTCTATTTTTTTCTATGTTTTTTTTAATATTTTTTTCTATGTTACTGTTTAAATAAATGATTTATACTTATTTTTTGTATTATGGTAGTGCCTCCAAAGTCCCATATCAAGGGGTATTTTTCTTTGGTTCTAAACATAATTTAAAGGTACATATATTGAATGAGTATGTGATATTACAATCAGAAAGAGTTTCACACATAATATGCTATATATACTGATAGTATTGGTGGGGGGCATCCTACCAGTGGTCTATAGCTGGATTTATAAAACGTTCAAAACATTGTATATTGCATCAAGGTCCATAAATCCAAGTTTAAGTTCAGTTCTGAAAAGGATGCTCTTTGTTTAAGCATCTTTTTCGTGTTTTATTTTTTTAAAAACTGTTTCTTTTTTCAGAGTCAAAGGATATAGAAATTGTACAGATTTGGTGCACAGTATGTTTTCTTTTTTTTGCTAGAATGACTTTTCAGAGGGATTGGCCAATTTAATAATAAAATCAAGCATTACAGTGTCTTTTTTCCCTAAGACAAAAAATATACTGATTTGTTTCACAGTATGATTTTTTTGCTAGGATACAGTTTAAGAGGGGTGGGCAGGCAGATTGAATTTGTAAATGAGACAGAAGACACAAAAATATATAGATTTGATGCACAGTAAGTTCTCCTTTTTGCTGAGATACAGGAAAATGTTAGTATGAAATTAAGAAATTACAGTGTTTTTTCTAAGACATAATAGAGCAGAGGTAGGCAACCTTAAAGAGGTGGAGATCTACCTGAACAACACTGGAGAAGTCAAAGATCACCGGGCACAGTGTCGCTTTCTCACAACTGATTTAAACCTCTAATTGCTGTACTAGTGTGACGCAATCATGTGCATTGCACGGCAATCATTTGTTTAAATCAGGTGGTAAGGAGGCAAAATATCACACTTGGCTCACTTGTGAATGAGCCCTTAGTTGCATCCTTAGGGCTCGTTCACATGTAAAGTTTGGGGGAGGGAGTGGTAAAACCCCATGGTTGAGTCTCGGTTTTACTGCCCACACTCCCTACCTCCTTTACCTCCTGAGGCAGCAGCCAAAGGTGTACCCATGCCGCAGAAGGAATTAGGCCCCCTTTTGCTTTTGGTGGGTGCTACCACCTGACAATCATGACCCATTTGAATAAATGGGGCCAGTCTGCAAGCAATTGCATGCTTCTGAGGAAATAGGGAGTCCGCGCTAATGGGTGTAATTAGAAGCCTAGGTGGGAAGTATATTCCTAAATTGATAGACTGCTGCCCTCACATACGCTGACTCCACAGGGGGTGGAATGAGCGGAAAAAGTGAAAAAAGAAAAGTGTGTGAGTGTGGCGCTGTCCCAAAGTTGCAGAAGAAATGTCTGCATATATACAGTTTTATCAAAAGTGTCACGTGTGTATTCCTTTAAGTGAAATATGTATGGCAGTTATTACCACTCCTGTGGGTTAAAGTGACTGGTGATTTAAACATGAGAAGCATAATGAGTGCAATAAATCGCATCCAAGGTGTCTAGTGCTATATTCCCTCAAAAGGAAAAAACAGTATTAACCACTGCTAAGAGCATGAAGCGGTCTGTGTCTAAACACTAGAAAACACAAAGTTGCAATAAATACATCACACGTGACATGCAAAAAATTCTAAAGTGTCTAGTGCTAAATAAATAAATATTAAAATGTTGTTCTACAAACGTTGCAAATAACAAAGTGACAAGTGCCCTATGAAGAGGTCACTCTGAAAAGTGCTAAACACACGTGCCATGCAAATGGTTCTATGATAGTAAACAGTTCATATGGGTATGTCCCCGGTGCACTATAAGTGAAAAAAGGCGTCCTTTGTGGGATTCCTCAAAGCATACAACAGGTGTTAATCCACTGCTGGTGTCTCGCGTTGTGATTGTGCAGAGACTCACCAGCTGTATATCCCCTGCAGGGGTAACGAGTAGTCACAGTATGTGCCACTGTGCAGCAGTACTTGGCAAGACCAGGACCAGGATGATATCATAAGGACATAAGAAGAAAGGATTCCATAGTGTGAAACCGTTTAAAACCACTATTTATTAGGTCAGATAAAAAGGGTACTCACATTGTAATGGAAAAAATGAGCGGTGTACAATGCTTACAAAGATGTTCCTAAGCGTCAGCTTTGCAGGGAGATGTCAGCAAGGCGTTCAGTCAAAGGCCACGCCCTACGTACGTTTTGTCACTCGGACTTCTACGGGAGCGTGGTCCCTGCATCGTCTCCCCTATCTTTATATGCTGTGCGGTCCTTAGTGCACCTGTGTTCCAGCGGCCATATTTGGTATGTGTTTGTGTTCCAGTGGCCATGTTTTTGTGTGTCGGCGGCCATTTTCCCTGGGACAATGCAGACCGAAGCCCGCAGCCCCATACCAGCGGCCATGTTTTTGTGTGTCGGCGGCCATTTTCCCTGGGACAATGTAGACCGAAGCCCGCAGCCCCAATGAAGTGATTAAATCCCCGTGGAACAGCTTGATACAGCGCTGGTTTCCTGGTGACACCTTACTAATATATGGGTCCATTGCATGTGTGTCACAGTAGTAACTATTACGTTATTTATGCACAATTCTCCCGCACAGAATATAGGTGTGTAGTAAATGGTTTGCCCTTACTTAGGAAACCTAGACAATAGTAATATAGACAACAGTAATATACTAAACCATATTAAAAATATTAAAATTGTGGTTCTACAAAATTAATGACATGACATATATCCTAGCAATACGATATACAAACAGGCAAATAGTTATATTTAAAATGCTAAAAAATGCTAAAAATTAAAAAAAAAAAAAAAAAAAAATTTATTAAGAAGATATATATAAAAATAGATAAAAATATGTTTAAAATTATGTGAAAAAACGAGACAAGAAAATCATGTACCAGTTATAATCAGACAGGTAGTAGGTGTATGTTAGAATACTAAAAGTATTTTGAATAACTTGTTAGCCAATAAGGGGAGCATTATCATCAAAGAGAGGAGCATTATCATTAAAAAAGAGAGATAAGGAGCGTTTATCATCAGAAAAGGGGGGTTTCTTATAAAAGGTGTTCAGTAATTGGTAAGAAAACAATTGAGATCCACATCTATGTTCATTCCAGACGGTTGAAGTGTGTCTAGCTGGAAGATCCATCTGGTCTCATTTTGTGACACCTTTGTTTTCTTGTTGTCACCCCTCCAGTGTCCTTTAATTTTGTCAATTCCGTAAAAAAGCATACCACTGGGGTCCCTATTGTGATGATCTCTAAAATGTCTGGATACGCTATGTTTTTTAAAACCGTTCTTTATGTTTGTGACGTGTTCTCTAATTCTAATGTGCAGTTTTCTGGTAGTGCGTCCCACATACTGTTTACGGCACGGGCATTCTAGCACATAAGTAACGTGTGTATTGTTACACGTTATTAGGTCCCTGATTGTGTACTCTTTGCCGTTGCTTGTGGACTTGAACTTCATAATTTTTTTGTTTGTTTTTTTGGTTTCTGTACACGGTAGACATTTTCCACATTTATAAAAGCCTTTTAAATTGTTGCCTATTTTAATTTGTTTCGGGGGGTCAAGTGCATTGTGCACTAGTTTATTTCTAAGGGTTGCAGCCTTCCTATAAATGAAGATGGGTTTTTTTGGTAACACTGTTTTTAAAACTTGGTCTGACTGTAAAATGGGCCAGTGTTTTTTGACAATTGATTCTATTGATCTGTATTGTGTGTTATATCCAGTCAGAAAAGCAAGACCCAAGGACTTGTTTTTATCCCGCTTGTGGGTGTTCTGTGTTGCTTCCATTAACTTATGTCTATCCATATTCTTTATTTGTTCTTTTAATGTCAGCAAATCCCTCTTTTTGTATCCTTTATCCACAAATCGCTTGATCAAATTATTTGTTTGTTCCTCAAAGTCAGTTATGTTACTACAATTTCTGCGTATCCGCATGAACTGTCCCTTAGGGATGTTTCCAATCCACTTTGGGTGATGGCAACTACTAGTGGGGATGTAGCCATTTCTGTCTGTATCTTTAAAGTGCGTCTTTGTGCTAAGGTGTCCATCTTCTTTAAATATCTGGAGGTCGAGGTAGTTAATGTTACGCCTGCTCCAGTTCCCAGAAAAGGATAAACCATAAATGTTATGGTTTAATTCGTCAAAAAACATTTGTAACTCTTCCTCAGTACCACCCCAGATAATTACAATGTCATCTATATATCGTCGATAAAATTTCAGATGACTTCTGTTGGTACTGTAAATTTGTTCTTCTTCCCACTTGTTGAGTAATAAATTAGCAATGCTCGGGGCGTATTTAGCCCCCATGGCTACCCCTTTCACTTGAGTGTAGTAGTCTCCCTTGTGCCAAAAATAGTTGTGGCTCATTGCTAATTTAAGTCCTTCTAGGAGGAATTTGATTTGTTCTTCTTTGAGGTCTGTCTGTTGGTATAGGGCCCATTCTGCTCCATTAATGCCATCTGTTTGTACAATATTGGTGTATAATGAGTTGATATCGATTGTTACGAGTATATCTTCTTCTTTGACGTTTAGATTTTTAAGCTCAGTAATCAACTGTTTGCTGTCTCTTAAGTATGATTTGCCCCTAGTGACCAATGGCTGTAAATATCCGTCCAGATAGGCCCCTAGTCTTGAAAACAGGCCATTGATGCCACTTATTATAGGTCTTCCTGGCAGGTTGGTTTGGCTCTTGTGGATTTTTGGGACATAGTAGATCACGGGAGTTTTTGCTGTCTCTGGGATCAGGTATCTGGCTTCTTTTTTGTTTAGAATTCCTTTTTTCTCCCCTTTATGTATATAAGCTTTTAATTTCTTGTGATATTCCACCTTTGGGTTACCCTTCAATTTTTTATATGTGTTTGGGATGTTGAGTAGTTTTCCCATCTCTAGCTCGTAATCCTGTTTATTTAATATAACTAGGCCTCCCCCTTTGTCTGCTGGCCGTATAACGATATTCTTTTTCTTTTCTATTCCTTTGATAGTTTTCCAAACTCTCGATTTAGTTTTTCTTGGGTTCATCTTCCTGATGTCTTGTTCCACCATTTTTTTGAAGGTTATCAGGCTCTCATTTTGCTGGGTATTGGGATTAAATGTGGAATTGTTTTTCAGTTTCGAATGTTTGTATATTGAATCTTCATTTTCTTTTTGTGGTTCTTGTTCTCCTTTTATTGCAAAAAATTTTCTAATGTTCAACTTCCTAACGAATTTTTGCAAATCTATGAATACTTCGAAGGGATCCAGACTTTTCTCTGGTGCATATTTTAATCCCAAATCGAGTACTCTCATTTCGTTTTCGTTGAAAGTAGCTTCACTAAGATTAAAAATGCCTCCGCCTAGTACTCTCTTCTTCTTTTTCTTTGCCCCTCCTCTCTTTCCTCTTGTCCGTTTTCTCTTCCTCCTCTCGGTATTCTGTACCCCTGATTCGTTCTCTCTTCCCATTGCGTGCCCTCTTGAGTTCTGTTTCTTATTCTTGTATCTACATTTCTTGTCACCCTTGGGTTCCACCATGATCTTGGATGCTTGTTGGAATTCCTGTCTGGGATCCTGAAAGGTCTCCATCCTTGGGGATCTCTTTCTCTTCTGTATGGTGACATTCTTTATCTGTAGGCCGGTGGTCTTCCGCGATATTCCCTGGGAAAAAAACCCCTTCTCTGTTGGGGTTCTACATAAGGGGTATATTCTTGTTCATACCTCAAAGGTGAGTATCTGTTTCTGTACCTCGGTGTTCTTGGTGTGAAAGGTATGTTTTCTTGTTGTTGTCTTCTGTTGTCATACGTTTCATATTGTCTATTTCTCCTATATTCAGGACTATTCCCTCGCCTAACGTTTTCAGATGTTGGCGCCTGTCCTAATGATTCCCTTTGTGTCCTGTTAGTTATGGTGTTTGTCTCTTGCCATGTTGGTGCATCTTCTTCTGTTGAGCTATCATCAGCTTCCTCCATCATTGAAGTGTTGTGGTCTTCTTCCACATATGTCTCATCCGTTTGCCACTTATAGACATGTTGATTCTTATAGTCTAGTAGGTCTCTTCTAAATTTCTTTTGTTTCTTTAGTTGTATCTCGTTGTCGTACTTTTTGACTATTTCTTGTAAGGTGTTGTCCTTGTCTTTGTATTCCCTTGAATCAAGGAATGGTATCAGCTGATCTCTAATTTGTAGGATTTCTGATTCAATGTTTTTCAGCTTATATTGTCTTCGTACGATTATTTTGCGTAATAAAGCGTTTTCGCTGTCATTGAAGAATCTATACCACTCCTCCATTAGGCTTTTATCGTTGATTGCGTCGTTTGGCGAGACATCCCATCTAAGCCTCCTGGGGGTGATTTTTTCAGTGATGTACATTTCAAGTGTGGCTATGTCCCACCAAACTCTAATTTGCTTCTCTATGGTGTGTCTTAATTGTTTAAAAAGGCTATCCATGTCTTTTTTGTTTACTACTTGTTCTTGGTTGAATACTTCCATAAGATTTATATTTCTGTTATTAAGATATTTAAAGATATCCATTGCAGCAGACTACTACTTGGTATGAAATACCGAGTATAAGGTGTAACAGAGGAAATAGGGAGTCCGCGCTAATGGGTGTAATTAGAAGCCTAGGTGGGAAGTATATTCCTAAATTGATAGACTGCTGCCCTCACATACGCTGACTCCACAGGGGGTGGAATGAGCGGAAAAAGTGAAAAAAGAAAAGTGTGTGAGTGTGGCGCTGTCCCAAAGTTGCAGAAGAAATGTCTGCATATATACAGTTTTATCAAAAGTGTCACGTGTGTATTCCTTTAAGTGAAATATGTATGGCAGTTATTACCACTCCTGTGGGTTAAAGTGACTGGTGATTTAAACATGAGAAGCATAATGAGTGCAATAAATCGCATCCAAGGTGTCTAGTGCTATATTCCCTCAAAAGGAAAAAACAGTATTAACCACTGCTAAGAGCATGAAGCGGTCTGTGTCTAAACACTAGAAAACACAAAGTTGCAATAAATACATCACACGTGACATGCAAAAAATTCTAAAGTGTCTAGTGCTAAATAAATAAATATTAAAATGTTGTTCTACAAACGTTGCAAATAACAAAGTGACAAGTGCCCTATGAAGAGGTCACTCTGAAAAGTGCTAAACACACGTGCCATGCAAATGGTTCTATGATAGTAAACGGTTCATATGGGTATGTCCCCGGTGCACTATAAGTGAAAAAAGGCGTCCTTTGTGGGATTTCTCAAAGCATACAACAGGTGTTAATCCAGTGCTGGTGTCTCGCGTTGTGATTGTGCAGAGACTCA
Organism: Aquarana catesbeiana; assembly: GCF_042186555.1. Taxonomy (NCBI): domain Eukaryota; kingdom Metazoa; phylum Chordata; class Amphibia; order Anura; family Ranidae; genus Aquarana; species Aquarana catesbeiana. Next base: position 401,569,542 of record NC_133326.1, on the reverse strand, counting down.
CCAGCTGTATATCCCCTGCAGGGGTAACGAGTAGTCACAGTATGTGCCACTGTGCAGCAGTACTTGGCAAGACCAGGACCAGGATGATATCATAAGGACATAAGAAGAAAGGATTCCATAGTGTGAAACCGTTTAAAACCACTATTTATTAGGTCAGATAAAAAGGGTACTCACATTGTAATGGAAAAAATGAGCGGTGTACAATGCTTACAAAGATGTTCCTAAGCGTCAGCTTTGCAGGGAGATGTCAGCAAGGCGTTCAGTCAAAGGCGACGCCCTACGTACGTTTCGTCACTCGGACTTCTACGGGAGCGTGGTCCCTGCATCGTCTCCCCTATCTTTATATGCTGTGCGGTCCTTAGTGCACCTGTGTTCCAGCGGCCATATTTGGTATGTGTTTGTGTTCCAGTGGCCATGTTTTTGTGTGTCGGCGGCCATTTTCCCTGGGACAATGCAGACCGAAGCCCGCAGCCCCATACCAGCGGGCTTCGGTCTGCATTGTCCCAGGGAAAATGGCCGCCGACACACAAAAACATGGCCACTGGAACACAAACACATACCAAATATGGCCGCTGGAACACAGGTGCACTAAGGACCGCACAGCATATAAAGATAGGGGAGACGATGCAGGGACCACGCTCCCGTAGAAGTCCGAGTGACGAAACGTACGTAGGGCGTGGCCTTTGACTGAACGCCTTGCTGACATCTCCCTGCAAAGCTGACGCTTAGGAACATCTTTGTAAGCATTGTACACCGCTCATTTTTTCCATTACAATGTGAGTACCCTTTTTATCTGACCTAATAAATAGTGGTTTTAAACGGTTTCACACTATGGAATCCTTTCTTCTTATGTCCTTATGATATCATCCTGGTCCTGGTCTTGCCAAGTACTGCTGCACAGTGGCACATACTGTGACTACTCGTTACCCCTGCAGGGGATATACAGCTGGTGAGTCTCTGCACAATCACAACGCGAGACACCAGCACTGGATTAACACCTGTTGTATGCTTTGAGGAATCCCACAAAGGACGCCTTTTTTCACTTATAGTGCACCGGGGACATACCCATATGAACTGTTTACTATCATAGAACCATTTGCATGGCACGTGTGTTTAGCACTTTTCAGAGTGACCTCTTCATAGGGCACTTGTCACTTTGTTATTTGCAACGTTTGTAGAACAACATTTTAATATTTATTTATTTAGCACTAGACACTTTAGAATTTTTTGCATGTCACGTGTGATGTATTTATTGCAACTTTGTGTTTTCTAGTGTTTAGACACAGACCGCTTCATGCTCTTAGCAGTGGTTAATACTGTTTTTTCCTTTTGAGGGAATATAGCACTAGACACCTTGGATGCGATTTATTGCACTCATTATGCTTCTCATGTTTAAATCACCAGTCACTTTAACCCACAGGAGTGGTAATAACTGCCATACATATTTCACTTAAAGGAATACACACGTGACACTTTTGATAAAACTGTATATATGCAGACATTTCTTCTGCAACTTTGGGACAGCGCCACACTCACACACTTTTCTTTTTTCACAATTGCATGCTTCTGCGGGGTCCAAAGGGTTAAAGCAGGTGGTGCTTTAACCCCTTGTTTGCTGTACTGCACAAGGTTGCAGGGCACTTGCAGAGTGGCCTCATTCACTTGAATGGGTAATGCTTGGCAGGGGCTACACCCATCAACCATGACAGGGCCTATAACTCCTGCTGCGGTTGCAACATGTGTACACCCCTGGCACTGCAGTTAAGGGGTGCGGTTGCGGCGGGGTGATAAAAACACAACTATGGGGTTATACCACCCCCCAAACTGCAAATGAACCCTTACTGTTCTGATGCCACCTTTAAGGTATTTTGGTGCAGATACACTGCACTGCGCCTGCAGGGTGAGTAAACTTCAGCACATCAGTGTGAAAGCAACTCTATACTATTATGCCCAGTGTATTGCTTCACACTGACCTGAAGATCTCTTCTTTCCTGCTCCTAGCACCACTCTGGAGACCGCTAGTTGGGATAAGAGGTGGAGTGCAGTTGGTATCACTCCGCATGGAACAGGATTCAGCACTACAGAGGAGGCATCAACTTATGTGGCTCTTGCTCCCTATTATGCTCCTACAAGTCCCTCTGCATTGCACTCTGTTTGATGCTCTGGGATAGTGGGTCAGCAAGCCCAGACCACGATCTACCAGTTACATGGCCGCAATCTACTTGGAGATCACGATCTACAGGTTGGTGACACCCGGAATAGAGAAATACTGTATAGACTTATCTCACAGGATGTACTCCTTATTTCTAGGATGCAAATTCAAAGGGAGAGAGCAAGGCGATTTCATCTTGTAAATTAAAGAAATGATAGAGTCTTTTTTATAAAAAGGAAGACATGAAATTGTAGAGATTTGATGCACAGTATGTTATCCCTTTAAAATGAAACAATTCCAGAGATAGAGAAAAGGCATTTTTCATCTAGAAAAATATAAAAAAAATTCTGAGACAGAAGTAAAAAAAAAAGTAGAGATTTTCTTTCCTTTTTTTTTGTTAGGATGGATTATGAAATAAAAAAAAGATCGCTTTTTTTACAATATGTACTCCTATGTCAGGATGAAATTTCAGATAAGAAAGCAAGTAGATTTCACCTGGAAATAAAATATAGTGTATTTTTCTGAACGAAAAGATAGAAATATTGTTCACATTCAATGCAGAAAAGTAGAAAAACAACATGATATAGCCTGCATAAAACCAAAAATGTTTCCTATTGAGAAACAGCAAGTGGAAACATTAGGTTTTTGTAGTTTATTGTTCTAAACACGCATAATGCTAACAAACAATACAAGATTGACCATGATGAGGCAATTGAATAACTTTTCTAACTGAGAAATGGGTGCATTCAGTGTTGAGTATTTTTAACACAGAAGCACTGTAATCTAACACAAATATTGATGCTGAACACAGGATTGACCACACCAAAAAAATGAAACTTTTATAACGGAACAGCTGCTGAATCACCCTGAAAGTGCCACAGCACTGGATAACAACTGTAGGAGCAGACCAAGTAATGTTGGCAGGACTACAGTGGCAGCAGCAGGCAGTTAAAATGTCAAGCCAACAGTGAAAGGAAAAGCTGTTAGTGACAGCATGTGGTTAAGGTTGGCAATAAGTGGTATTTGTTACAGATTGGCAATGGTGGAGGGAAATGCTTACTCTGTACGGTATAATAATGTTGTTGGGGCTAGATTTAAATAAAAAATGTAATTATTGGCATCAGCAGCAGGAGCTTGATACTGATTGCTGATTCAGGACTGGCATATATACTTTAAAGGTGATCCAGTCAACTGTGTTTGGGACAGTCAGGCTCTATTTTCTTTCACATTCCCCTGCACAAAAAGGCTTGTTGTGAAAACACAAGATTTCATTCTGGACAAGCTCTGTTCAATAACAACTACTCATTATTCAATCGTGAAGGGGGTCATTCCTTCTGAGTAGTCAATAACAACTACTCGTTATTCAATAGTGAAGGGGTCATTCCTTCTGAGGGTATCAATATCAGTCCCTAAACTCATATAATTTAATGTCATGTGATTCAGGCACTGCCTATACCTGCTGCCAGTAGACAGCCTGGGCACTGAGTACTAAAGAAACTTTTGAAAACCTTACTTAGGCAGCCACCACCAGCAGGATCCAACTTACACTGGCCATGAAAGTTTCTCTGCAGCACATTCTCAAAATGTTTATTTTTTTTTGGTCCCTTGGTAATGGCAGAATTGGCTCCTCCTTTACCTTTAAAACATAGATAAAAAAGTTTACAACCAGTAATGGCCCCTCTCCTCGATTACCTGAATCATGGGGTCCTTTTGCAGGTGGGGGGGAGGCAGTGAGTCCACAGGGTTACTGAGAACAATGTTGCTGTCAACTATCTCCTTCCACCCATGTAAAACTTCTGGAGTTTTTGAGGGTTAAACATACCCCTGGGAAGTATGCCCTATTTCCTACTCCACAAGACTAGCATGGAAACCATTGTCCTCCTCTTGAGACTGGTGCTGCCTCACAGAGATGGAGTCAAGATAAAGCACCTTCAGGTGCAGTTCCTCCTGTGTCAGGTCTATTACACCACACAGTGTGCAATCCAACAGGAATATTATAGAGGTTGCGTCACTTATCCCTGCCTCATCACAACTCACCATTTTGGTTGCCTATTCAGGTGGTGACAAAAGGGTACATGCATCCTACATGAGAAACCACTGATGTGGTGAAAAAAACCCAGATCGCATCAGCGCATGCGCAAAGCTTCCAAGATGGCCGCATAAGCCAGGAGCTCCGCTCTGCCTCAGCCAGCCAGCCACCCTATCTCCGAATCCAGACCAGCAGGATGCCCGAGGATAGTGGAAATCGATCGGGGAACACCATAGCATTATCCCCATGCTAGGCAGCACAGTCTGCCGGGACCTGGGACCGAGATTCGCCGCTGAGGGAAATCAGGCCGAATCTAAGATGGCGGCCGTGTCTCAGCCACAACACATACATGCAGGGGGACAAGCAGAAAGCAGGCAAGTGATTGCCCCAGCCACGCTACCCTACACCCCACAGGCAATCCCCAATATATCCCACGCTGTGACCCCATCCCCTGTCTCTACAGAATCGCTCATTGAGTGATCGATTGACAATTATCTGACCTCACCAGTAGGAAACTCCCCACTTCACCTGGAAGCCATAAACACCCCAGGAGGACCCAACCCATACATACCCCAAAAAGCAGGAGACCTATTCCTAAAACTTTCAGAATTACTGGAAAGGGGCCTTGCTCTCACAACCAAGATTGCTGTGCAAGATTGCACTAACGACATACGATCGGACTTCCAAAACCTGGGCGTCAAAATGGAAGCGATTGAGCACAAGCTCAATATCACAGTCTCAAGGGCCAACTAAAACACTGACCATATTCATGTTATTCAAGAGCAATTAGACACAGCCCTTAGCAGGATCGACGACCTGGAAAATCGCTCAAGGAGGGACAATTTTAGAGTCAGAGGTCTCCCGGAGTCCATTTCATATGTCCCCACAGCTGTCCAGGACCTTATTAAAGTCCTCATCCCCACAATCGCTCCACACAAACTGGAGCTAGACAGGGCACACAGATCTCTGGGCCCCCCAGAAAAGATGGATCTCCCAGGGATATGGTGGTAAAGCCGCACTACTATGGGGTGAAAGAGGAGATTATGAAAGTCTCACGCCAACAATCTCGCATAAACTTCCAAGGACATGATCTTCAGATCTTCGCTGACATATCGCCCATGACTATACAAAGACGCAGAGCCCTCAAACCACTGCTAACAATATTAATGCAGAAAGAAATTAAATACTGGTGGGCCTTTCCTTTAGCTTTGAAATTTAACTATAAAGGCAAAAATTTCTCCTTCACTACCCTCCCAGAGGGCGAAAGGATACTAATATCTCTGAAATTCATCTCACAAGATCCATCAATGGACACATCTAATCCTCAAGCAGGATCCTACAAACGTCCCACTCCTACCAGCCCAATTTCTCCCAATTGGAAGTCACACAAGAACAGATGGATGAAGGAACCTTTTCCCACCTGAGAACTGCCAAGTTACTTTTACTTTTCTTTCACTTCCCAGGCAGTATTCCTCTTTGACGATTTTCCACAGGATCTCCTGTCTGGTCTAGGAGTCCTGCCGGACATCCTGGAATATTTTTCCCAAATACATTTGTCCAAAGGTATATACCCTTAATTTTTATAACCTCCAGTGGACTTGACAGAGGAGCAGCAGAAACCCGGCCTGGACAGTACCGTGCTTGCAACGCAATTCCCACGGACTACCACTGGAACCAAGCTGGACTAACATCAAGCTGACTGGAGACACCTCCCACCTCCTCTAAATCGCGGGGGGATAAACTGAAGTATATTTTCAGTTGGGAAACCTCCTTTAGTTCCTCTTGCAACAAAAGATGGCCCACCTGTTTATTCTCTCTGCTTCTGTCTTCTCTCCTCTATTAACCTTCTTTCTCCATTTGCCAGTACACAGACATTGCAACTCCGCCACTCTGCTCCAGGTCCCAGGTCCAGCAAGTCGCATCACTCAAGATTTCAATATCTTTCGCCACAAGGGGTAAGTGTTATATGTAAAGCTATATTCCTACCCTCAACTGACCATGCCACATAACACTATCCCCCTCCCTGAGGGTAGTATCACATAATGTTCAGGGCTTGAACTCCGCTGTCAAGAGGAGAAAAATTTTCCAGTCTTATCATTCACAAAAAATGGCAGTGGTTCTCCTACAGGAGACACACTTCCCAATACGGTACTCCCCTTCCTTCTTACATGCACAATACCCACAATTCTTTTTAGAAAGTGCCAATGACAAAACAAAGGGTGTAGCGATACTATTTGCAAAAACATGTAAAATTAAAACCACGCAGGTACACAGAGACCCAGAGGGTTGGTTCATCCTAGTTAAGGGAATTTTAGATGACCATCTGTTCTCATTTATTTCTTACTACACCCCCAATAAGGGTCAAGCAAAATTTTTCCAATCAATGTTTCAGACCCTAGGACCACTATTAGAAGGGACAGTGATATTTGGCGGTGATTCAAATATCGCATTTGACCAGAGTCTTGATAAATCAAAACCACATTCATCACAGCTTACCCGCTCCTCAAAAATTAGTTCCAAGATAGCGAAATCGATTCACCAACAAGGTCTAGCTGACACCTGGCGAAAATGCAACTCTACAAAAAAGGACTTCACACACTACTCGAACCCACATCAATCCTATTCCAGAATTGACCACATTTTTATCAAAACAACACACATACCCTTAGTAAACAAAGTATACATAAAAGACACGGCACTTTCAGACCACTCTATGGTGATCCTAATTTTGCAGGGCCACTTCACCAAACCCCCCGCATCACAGTGGAGGCTATACGAAACTTTACTCAATGACCTCATCACGGTCATAGAACTTGAGAAGGCAATAAAGGAATACTTTCACCTTAATGATGTGGATGGAATCTCAGATAAGACCCTATGGGCTGCTCACAAAGCTACGATCCGGGGAAAGCTCATTCAAATAGCAACCAAACTTAAGAAAGCAAGAGCCTCAGACGTAGAGAAATTAGAAAGGGACTTTTCAGCTTTACGCAAACAACACAAAAAAGGATCCATCCACAGTCCAAATTGCGCAATTAGACACAGCCCGATTGGCACTAAACCTGGCGCTCATGGCCAAAGCTGAGAATTCCATACGCTGGACAGGCGCGAGATTCTATCTACAGAAAGACAAAATGAGCACAATTTTAGCCACTAAACTCTCCCCTAAATTTCATTCCTTTGCACTCCCAAAAAATACGACTAAAAGATGGCACCACAACCCTTAATCCCCAATGTATCCTAAAATCCTTTCAAGAGTTCTATGCCACATTATATCAGAAAGACAATTCAGCAAAGGAGTCCATCATAAATTCCTTTCTGGATGGACTGCCTATCCCTGCCCTTCACAAAGATCATATAGATATCATGAAAGCCCCAGTCACAACAGAAGAAACCATAGAGGTGATTAAAAATTTTAAAGGGGGTTCGGCCCCTGGACCGGATGGTTTCTCAGCTCTATACTACAAGACTTTTACAAATACTTTAGCCCCTTATCTTACAAAATTTTTCAATTATAAACACAAGGGTGAACCAGTTGCTACTCACCTTAATTCAGCTTTTATTTTGGTGATTCCCAAATCTGATAGAGACCCAGGGAGAGTAGAAAATTACAGACCCATTTCATTGATTAACAATGATCTGAAGATACTTACCAAAATTATAGCAAATAGAGTAAGCTCCTTTATTGGGAGCTATATACATAAAGACCAAGTAGGATTCATTCCCGGGAGACAAGGCCCAGACCAAGTTAGACGAGCGGTTGATATTATATCAATTCTCCAGTCTGGATGGGACGGAGGCCCACCCCAGGAAGGACTTCTCCTTTCTTTAGACCTGCATAAGACATTTGACTCTCTCTCATGGCCTTACATTTTTGCAATACTTAAAAAATGGGGGTTTGGTGAAAACTTTCTGGGACTATTGAAATCCCTTTATTCAACGCCAGATGTGAGAGTCAAACTGCAGGGTTATTATTCCGAACCCATTTCAATTGCTAGGGGGACGAGGCAAGGCTGTCCCTTATACCCCTTGATCTTTGCACTAGCAATCGAAACATTGGCCATTTCAATTACAGCGGATCAAAATATCAGAGGGGTGCGTTGCGGACAATCGATCCACAAATGCGCTTTGTTTGCGGATGACATCCTCCTCTTCCTCACCTCACCAATAACATCCCTACCCAACGTAAACAAACTCCTTGAATCTTTCGGGAATATTTCAGGGCTAAAGGTTAATATGACCAAATCCCAAGCACTGAACATTTCATTACACAGTACAGTAGTAGAACAACTGAAACTCTCTTTTCAATTTAAATACAGCAACAACTCACTTCGTTATCTGGGGATAAACCTAACACCCAAGATTGAACTTCTATATCAGGCAAATTCCCCCCCCATGTATCGCAAACTTGAGACTGACCTTCAGACATGGACCCATCACAACATATCCTTCTTAGGTAAAATTAACTCTATTAAAATGACTCTACTCCCCAGACTTCTCTACCTATTCAGGTCTATCCCAATAGCGATAAGAAGGGATCACCTCAAATCCCTCCAGGGGAAAATAATTAAATTTATCTGGGGGAAGAAAGGTCACAGGCTGTCCCAACAAATTCTATATAGTCCCAAAAAAAGAGGGGGGTTAGGTCTACCCCATCTGTTTAGATATTACCAAGCTGCTAGGCTGGCCCAACTCTCACTAATATACTTGAAATATGAGAAACCAGATTGGATAGGTATAGAAAGGCAGGCGGTTCCCTCAAACACCCTAGACTACCTACTCTGGTGTCCCCGAAGATCCAGACCCTCAGTCTTATCCCCAACACTATCCCACTCCATTAAACTGTGGGATGAAGTGAAACACCTCCCATCATTGACTTCTGACATGCACCCACTAGCCCACATATTCCGTAACCCAAAATTCAGCCCTGGTATGGATATCAAATCGTTCCAATGGTGGCTAGACAAGGGGATGTACCGTATTGGCCATTATTTGTCTTCCTCTGGACCACTATCTTTAAAACACTGTATAGAAAAACTAGAACTCCCAGACACCTCCAAATCTCCCACTTCTTAACATCTTTATGGAAAAACAAACCCAATCCCCCAGAGTTCACACCATATGAGCGGTGCTGTGGCCAAACAATGGATCAGAAGGGGGGAATATCCATAATTTATGATTCATTAGTAGAACCTGCGTCCAAATTACCTTACATGGAGGCCTGGGAAAGAGACGTGCAGGATACCTGGGACCTGGAGGAATGGCATAAAGTGGGAATGAGAGCACATAAAGGTATTGTGAACCAATCCTTGATTGAAGCAAATGTGAAAGTACTTATGAGATGGTACCTGGTACCCACTAGACTAGCTGTGATGTTCCCCACTTCCTCCCCGTTATGTTTCAGAGAATGTCAAGCCCAGGGTTCCATGTTGCATATATGGTGGGATTGTCCAAAAATCTGGGGTTTCTGGAATAAGATCTTTTATCTTATTCAGAGAGTAACAGGCATCCCGGTAACAAAATCTCCACAGATAGCTCTGCTGAATGTCCATGCACCTGAAACTCCAAAATACACCCAAAAACTGATATCATTCATGCTCCTGGGAGCAAAAATCATGATAGCTAAAGCCTGGAAGCAACCCAAAGTATCTCTAACGGCTGCTAAGAGAAAGATTTCATGGATCATGTCCCAAGATAAAATGGTCAGCTCCATAATGAACACCCTCAAACCTTTTGAAGCAACTTGGGAACCCTGGGCTAAACATGTAGGAATTTCTCTTATACCTGGAGTCAAGGCGTCATAAATGATCTGTTAGGTCCCAAAAACTGGCACCCCTTTCCCAACTTCTGTTCTCTTTGTGATCTTTTATTTCTTCTTCTTCTTTTTCCTGGTTTCATGATAAAAGTTATACATAATAAGGAATTATTTTCTCTCAAAATCAAAATACATATCTCAACCCCATCAATTCCACTTTAACAGGCGCTCAAAAGCTAGTGGGATTACTGCTTTTCAATAAAATTATTTGAAAAAAAAACAAAAAAAAAAAAACAGATCGCCTTAGTCTGTCTGATTGCAATACTCATTGATGGCCTGCTGATGCAAATATAGTCAATGCATCATGGCCAAGGTAGAGTTCCAGCAAGTGGGTGTATCACATATCAGATGATTTGCAGGCAGGTTGAGTTGATGCTGTTATACTCAGCCAAACAATGACTGGATATAACCTTCTGAAGTGGTTACACACACTTCTGGCGTGCCCTAGAAGCCCATGTAAGGCAGGGTACCTAACTAGGAACAGCTGCACCACTAGGTTAAGGACATGGAACAGACAAGGCACATGTGTGTACTTTCTTTGTCAAAGAGCAGACAGCAGGTTTGTGCTATTTTCACACAGGTCCTTTCCTAGCACAAGATGGTGTGGTATTAGCCAGCCATTGCTTGTAACCTGACAACCGAGTCGGAGTCCTAAACAGGGGAAGAAGGGCCAGACTCTATCCTCAGGAATAAGTCTCTTGGCATGATTTAGCATACCAAGTGACTGTATACCCCGCCTTGTTGGAACAGGCTGGGGATCATATGAAAAATGAATGGTCTGACGTACCTGCGTAGTTCCCCAGGTAACTTCACAATCAAGAGATTGGAGCCAAGAGTGGACCCCAGGAAAATAAAATGATATATGGCCTGGACCTACCACTTGTGGGCCGTCAAGAGGATGTTGGCTCAGCACACACCCTGAGAGGGATTGCAGATCCTTGGGCAGTAACCAGGGTCTCCACGCAACAGGAAATCAACTAAATGAATTGAACCCCTGCAGGAACCCAAGATCCAATTGAGTGTTGTTGAAAGGTTTTTGAATCAAAGACTGCTTTCGACACAGGGGTAATCCAATGGTGAAACAACATATGCACCATTATATTGCCCTCCCAACGGCAGGTCTGATGAAAGTGGCTTCACACATTGGTGATATCAGCTTGGATAGCTAATACACCCCCCCAACTGTAGCAAGTGCTGAAGTATAAAAACCCTGGATGAGTACTACGATGAAAATGTTTCCGCAGGAAAAGAGGGCAGCCAAAAGTAACAAACGATATCAGAAACTTGCCATTGGACATCCCGGTGGGCCGACCCACTGCCTACCGAATGAAGGTGAAGAACCAGACCAAGCGCCTCTTGGAAATTACTGCCTCCAGTACCTTGATTGGCAACAAAAGTATAACTGTATGCTGAAACCAAGACACTACACACAAAATACTCTGACGAGATGGTGATGAGGGCCACGAGCAGGCCTGAAAAAATCTTCCAGCCGGAGCTGTCTGCAGACCAGATGGGAGATTCCCACACAGCCCCTGCCATGGAGCATTACTTAGCTCAAAATATTGAACCAGAAGACTTGATAACACTGGTGGACTACACGGATGCTGACTTGCCTGCAGGAATGTTGGGAGAGCAGGAGCTGGGGGTGCACTGACCCCCCGCCTCTGACTGAGAGAGCTACGATCACCTCCATCCTGTCTAGCAATCATAACAGGTTGTGGAGAGCATATTAGCCCACATGAATCTGCATTAAAGAATTATGCCTGGAACATGTTCCACACCGATAGATGAGAAGCTGGGACAGAATTGGAAACAATCCAAAACATGTCGTCATCCCAGCTGTGGCCGGAAGAGAAAACCCCCTGTGGCAAATTCCGCTATGTGCTGAAGTATGAACCAACTTCTGAATGACGGAGTGCTACCATGCTCTGAAGCCCCACGTGGGGTTGAAGGGATGAAAGTGAATTAGTTGCTTCCAAGCCATGCGGCATGGCCAAACCAAAGAAACACAAAGTAGAGAAAGTGATAACAGACAACAAGACATGAGAACACCACCCCTCTGTGCCTACCTGAATATGAGGACGTAAGCAGTTATGACAAGACCACAGCTTGTGAATGACCTGATAACGTCATTATAGTGTATGTAGCAAGTGAGCCTGAGAAACCTGCAGCGCAGAGACTGGTAATTAAAAACTGAACACTCAGGGCTAGTGTACCCACAGACCATGGTGGGTAGTTGTGTATGAAACAAGTGAGCCTGAGTAACCTGCAGCACAGAGATAGGTAATTAAAACTACTGTGGGTAGTCGTACAGGTGTAATGAAATTAAAACGTTAAATCGTATGACTTTTGTTATACAGGCGAAAAGATTGTGGCCAACAATCATTTAAAAAATGGAACCTCAGCCCGTATGGATCTGTAAGACATGACAGATCCTGAGATGTGAGCATTAGCTAACTAAACCCATGTGTACGAAAAACACAGAATGAAGGTGCGAAGAGACATGGAAACAAACAAAGATGAAATGGCTATTGGTGTATGCCGTAACTGCATGGCACCGACAGAACATGCTATGACATGACCCCTATGACAGAAACATGCTATGACAGAAACACGCTATGGCAGAACTGCTGTGACTGGAACCGCTATGACTGTACCTGCTATGACTGCACCTGCTACGACTGCACCCGCTATGAGAAAACACGCTATGAGAACACCGTGTGACTGAACATGCTACGACTAAACACGCTGTGACTGACCATGCTGTGATGGCACCCGCTATGACTGAACATGCTGTGATTAAACACGATGCAACAGAAACACACTACGACAGAACATGCTACGACAGAACACAATATGACAGAACACGCTATGACAGCACCGTGTGACTGAACCTGCTACGACTGAACACACTATGACTGAACATGCTATGGACTGAACACACTGTGATTGAACACAAGACTGAAACATGCTATGAACTGAACACACTATGAACTGAACATGCTATGAACTGGACACGTTATGGACTGAACACGCTGTGACTGAACACACGTTATGACAGCAACCGCTATGACTAACACGCTATCACTGAACACACTATGAACTTAACACGCTATGACAGAACACATTATGACAGAACATGCCACGACAGAAACATGCTATGTCAGCAACTGCTATAGCTGAACACGTCATGACTGAGCACGCTGTGACTGAACACGTTGAGACTGAAACAGGCTATGACAGCAACCGCTATGACTAAACATGCTAAGACTGAACACGCTATGACAGAACATGCTGATGACAGAAACACTGAGGCATGAAACATGACAAGACCATGGAAGTGGAGCTACCACACCAATCAGCCCCCCTTCTCAGTGACCCCCCAGAAGCTTGCAGGGAGAGATGAAGCGAACTGAAGGTGGACTTAGAGCAGGGGTTCTGAAACGGAGATGACAATACCCCTTGTGGATATTGGTTCCAAATGATGAGGGGTATGGGATGGATCTCTGAACAATTAAATTAAAATTGAAATGGCATGCTCTGCTGTGAGCAGCCCCCCCCCGCACATGCCAGGACTAAAATGCTAACCAATGCGCCCCCCCCCCGCGAGGAGTGAGTCCCAGGAGAAATGAGCGAATGGTCAGCCCCCCCATGATGCCCGGCGATGAAAATGTGCATGTATAGCGTTGCATGACCGCAAAACTGCCACCTGAACTGCGGCACCAAAATTTGGCCTGGGCAGGAAGGGGCAAAAGTGCCCCATACCGCAGAATATGATTGGCAATAGTTAATGATGCACAGTGTCTCAGTGAAGGGTTTACATCTCCTGGAAACTAAGGCTATTTGTAGTGAGTAGAAGGAAACTACAGCCATTTGTAGAAGACATTGTAGGTTACTGCCAGGAAAGGCTCACAGCATCCACTCCCTATTTAGATTCCCACACACATTCACAAGAGAAAAGGAGGCGATTTCACCATTGTCCTTCCTGTCCAGAGAGTAATACTGCGCAGGAATTGTGTAATAACAAAGCATGCTAGTAGTAAAGCTAAAACTTTAAAAAAGCTTTTTAAAGTAGTAACGCTAGGGCCATGCTCTCTTCCTACCTAATTCAACACTAATCTGCTGCGTCACTCCGCTGATGTATCAACCCAACAGGACTCTCATAAACAACGCACATCACTGCATTCAAGAAGCACGTTCCTCCTCAGCAGCGAACTGCACCCTGGTCCTTGTATTTTCTCTCCAAGGCTGCAGCATTCCAAACGATACCCGGGGAACTACAATTCCCATAAACTATTGTGCCTCTCCACACGAGACGGTCAACTGGCACCCTACACCAACCAGCTAGCTGTGTACTGGCAACTTACCCGCCACATGATTTGTTGCCCCGACATTCAGAGCATGCCCTGTACCCTCACCGCGTGCTTTTTCCCAGTCACTACCGCTTTGTGTGATACGGGTGGGCACAGCCATAGCACCCATACTGGCCTAAGTAGGCGCTCCCTAAAGATCCTGAAGGAAATTAAATGGAAATGCCAAACACAAAACCCCAATGACAGCAGGTTCCTCCCTGTTTAACCAGCAAACTTAGCAACCCTGAACGGCAACCCTGAATGCTAGGCCAACATTGGAACAGCCAGGGGAGGATAGATATACCCCTCAGACTCCTCCCACAAACACATGCTGTCTACCGACCAGTCTTCTAGCGTGCGGTCTCATCTGTGCCCATATGTGCAGTCTCATCAGAGCCCATATGTGTGGTCTTATCAGAGGCCATAGGTGTGGTCTCATCTGTGCCCATATGTGCGGTCTCATCTGTGCCCATATGTGCGGTCTTATTAGAGCCCATATGTGCGGTCTCATATGTGCCCATATGTGCGGTCTCATCAGAGCAGGGATCATTACGAGACACCGGCCATATGTGCGTTCTCATATGTGCCTATATGTGCGGTCTCATATGTGCCTATATGTACGGTCTCATCAGAGCCCATAGGTTTGGTCTCATCAGAGCCCATATGTGCGGTCTCATCAGAGCCCATATGTGTGGTCTTACCAGAGGCCATAGGTGTGGTCTTATCTGTGCCCATATGTGCGGTCTCATCTGTGCCCATATGTGCGGTCTCATCTGTGCCCATATGTACGGTCTTATCAGAGCCCATATGTGCGGTCTCATATGTGCCCATATGTGCGATCTCATCAGAGCAGGGATCATTAGGAGACATGGGCCGGGTGACAAAGTGAAGATTTCAGGCTGTGACAGATCTTGAAGCTTGTGTCTGCTCCCTGCTAGCAACACCCTCAATCCACTCCCCTGCCACCACCTCTCACTGCAGAGTGGGGATCGTTACTAAACATCAGCCGAGTGACAGAGTGGAGATCTCAGGCTGTGACAGATCTTGTATCTTGTATTTGAAACACTGATCATCGTAACATCCCACCTCCTGGGCAGGCATTGTGATTGACAGCACACTGGTCCAATGCCGGCCCAGGAGGCAGGGCTGTACGGTGATCAGTGTTTCAAATAGAAGATACAAGATCTGTCACAGCCTGAGATCTCCACTCTGTCACCCGGCTGATGTTTAGTAACGATCCCCGCTCTGCAGTGAGAGGTGGTGGAAGGGGGGTGGATTGAGGGCATTGCTAGCAGGGAGCAGAGGAGGAGGGAGAAGGAGAGGAAACCACCTCCATGGGTGATTTAGACTGGGGGCTGTGAACTACAGCATGCAAGGATGGAAGTACAAGTCCTTGTTTGCTGTGAAGAACTACAAGTGGGCTGTGACAAGACTGCTGGTTGGGAGTACAGGAGGAATAGCAGCCAGCGGTCTAACAAACTGGATATCACCAGGCAGTAACGTTCTCTCTTAAAAATCAGCAGGCTGTTGCAGAGGAACTACCAAGCTCAGAAGAACATGGATGGCATAGTCAGTGAAGGTAGGAGATCAGCAACAAGGACATGGAAAAAAGTTTTTCCTGGAGTTCTGCTTTAATATACTGGTTATCAGATACAAAACATTTTCAACATACCTTTGTACAGTATGCAACATACAAATGAGCACATCAAATATCCTAATATTGAAAGTAAGCATAATGAACATATGGCCTATTAGAGTTTTATGGGTTCTCTTTCCAGTTTGATTTAGGCTGTCCTATTATGAAGGATAAGGATTTGGGGATATTTTCTGTAAGATAGACCATCTGTCTGTACTCTGGAAAGAAACTTGTTTTTGATAATTCTTTCTTTAAGACATAACTGTGTTTTCTGCTTTGATACAACAATTAATTGAAAACCTGTTCTATTATAGGCTATGAATGTATAATGTGATTAATTAATGGTAACATATAATGTCATTTATAAATAAACTGATACAAATTAATATAGGATCTGCCAATGTTTGAGCAAAATCAAAACATTATAAAAGTTATTATTAAACAGAATTTCTGGGACTGCAGGCCACACTTGCCCACTACCTTAATTCCCCAGATACAACCGAGTAGCAGAGTAATACACAAAGACAATATTTTGGCAGAAAATGGCCACAGCACTTTATTGGTTTACAATATTCATAACGACAAAACATTAATCCAATATTTGGATTAAATAAAACATATAGAAGACTTTTGCCCAGTTGTCAGAACTCGGGCAGCTTAAACTTTATTGAACAAAGAAATACGCCCCCCCCCTCCAGATTCCGGGGTGACCCAACCACACAAAATGCTCATGACAGGGAGGGAGGGAGTTTTTTCCACTGTAGTTCTGGCCAGTGCAAGAGGAAGGAGAGACCCTCTGCAGCCCTTTTATCACATCCCAAGGGAAATCCAGAAACTTCCAGGAATTCCCATTGGACCCACCTCGATACTTCATTTACATACTTAAAGTGATAGTACACCCACCATCATTTACATTACAAATCATATAACTGACATGAATATTGCAAACAAACAGCTACTGCAACCATTCTATATAAGTCCAAAAATTATAAGTGAGCTTCTCTGGACAATTTTTTAGTACCTGTGTCTAAGTTTGTTGCCCCTGATTTGCAACATTGACCAAATATGACCCTCTACCACTCCTATTACAAAAAATAGGTAAATTATTTAAGATGGTTTACAACAGTAAGTTAAATGTTATACAAACACAAAATAAAAAATACATTTGTCCCTTCCTGGTTAAACTGTGCAAAATAATTATCATCATTTTATAATCCTTATAAAAGAGCTGCATTGCTAGGGTATGCTGGTGTGGATTCTAAAACTTTAGAAAGACTTGTGCTGGGGGATGAAGTAGATGGCTTGGATGGGATAAAAATCTAAAATAGTTCTCTGCAGACCAGAAAGGCATATTGAACACTTTAATATCATATGAAATAAATATGGAATTAATGAGAAATGCAGGTGCATTGCAATGTTTGATTTTGGGCTGTACATGCTATTCACTCCCACAAAGAGTAACTCCACTTTTATGAAAAAAAAAGATAAAAAGATAAAAACAATTATATAGCATATACAATTGCAACACAAGCCATATTGTAATGTTATTGAAAATGACTTTTCCTTTTCAGTCTGCAGCACTGTAATTTTCTGTAAAATGTGATCTAGTATGGCAAACTAGGGGTGTTCTGTATGGAATGCCTCCCCCCGACATGTATTTTTCTTGCATGTGTGATTTACACACTCATTTTCCCAGTAGTCTGCAAGACAGATGATTCAGATTTTGGGCATCCTCACATTCTCTGCAACAAACATTTCAGCTTTCTGTGATCCTTCCAAAATGTTAGTCGTGTCCAAAGGGATTCAGACCCTACCACTTGCAGCTGATCGCCAATGAAAAACTTTTTCACATTCACTTTGCCCATGGACACAAACAATCAGCTATTCTTCAGAACAACAAAAGGTAGGAATCCGCAACAAAGTTTGTTAAAATCCCTGAAATGTACATAGATCGCCCTGTGGAAAATGCTTTTTTTTCTCAGAAAAGTTACTCTTTAAACACTGTTTCTATTTTGTCTATGTTGTTCACTCTGTAGAAAGCCATAGTTGGTTGAAATTCTAGATAAACTTCTGTGGCAGTAAAAAATACAAATTAAGTCATTTTTAGGATAAATTACAGAAAATTGTAATTTTTTTTCTTCATTTCTCCTCTCCCTTGTAATTGAAATGTATGAAATAAAAATTTATTCATTCTGGCTATCAAGTGAACGTGAGCTCACTTCAATATACACCCACCTCTAAAATGAAAATTAAAAAAAATCTCTTTTAGGATATCCTTTAGAACGTAGCTCTATTGTTGCTAGTTTGCAATCTTACCTTCAACTATCCAGACGTCAAGATTAATGGCCTACTCTTGTCGACTTTTACTTTTAATAGAGCATGGCATGGATGTCCTCTCTTTTTTTTGGTATTTTTTTGGAACTACTTCAGAATAAGGTCAGATGGAATTATGATATACGATATGTGATGTACATATCAATTATGAGGCGCATAAGCTGTAGCCCATGCTGATTTGAGTTGGTGTCCTATTGTAAGCTTTCAAATTTGAGGATCAATTTAACTAAATCAAAAATATTGAATATGAATCTTCCCACTGCTGAGGCTTCCTTATTAGGCTCAAACATCCCTTTCCAGTGGCAACAAAACCAGCCTGAAATTTTGGAAGGTGTAATTATTGTAAAGATGCACCTTCATCTTAGAAGGGAACAATGTCACTCTTCCCAACAACAATATCTGGACCCCCAAATACAGAACCAACTGCCAATCAGTCGGTTCTGTATACTTAATGAAGTGTCGTTGCGGGGCATTTTATGTGGGAAAAACAAAGCGTCCACTTTTCTGTAGAATCAGGGGCCATGTGTCCTTTATCTACAAACATAGGATGGAAACACCAATCAGCCGTCACGTGGGGTTATACCAAAATTTTGATTTAAAGGTCATTGGTTTTTTTAGTCTCGAACATGTTCCAGAACATGAACGAGGCGGTGATATAGATAATAAACTCCTCCAATTGGAGACGAGATGGATCTACTGTTTACAGGCTGCACGGTCCCCTGGCCTCAATGAAGGGATTAGCTACAAGCCTTTTCTATAAAAATCACCCCTTACTGAGATTTGCCACTTATGTCCTTTTGGGAGAACGTGCCCTGTTTTTGAGAGATCCATCTGGCTATATAGACCAAGGGATTATTCCCTGAATGTGGCTTCTTTCCTGGGCACACTGATCACGGGATCGCATCATTTATGTCATTACCCACTTTTCCCCTGACCTTTCCCCCGCTTTGGAAACATTCACCACGCTTGAATAATATGGTATTGCTAGGCGTATACTTTTATCGTGACCAATTCCCGGTTAGCTGTCTAGGCTAGTGTTGCCTTTATTATAAATAATACATCTTTCGGAATAGGGAAAACAATACACATAGAATTAGCTATAATGAAGTGTATATCAATGTAATCTTCTATATGTGGATGCAAATTAGGGGTGCATTATTGTCAATGAATTATTGTGATGTGCAATCATGACCACACCCAAACTTTGTGGTCTTTTTCCCCTTTTTTTTTTTTTACCCCTCCCCGGGCTTCTTTGTTCCCTCGTTTTTACCTCCCCAGTCCAGTGCCATTTGATCCCCGTATGGACGCCCAAGGGTTTGGACTAGGTTGGGCATACATCCCCCTTGGGCTTTTGTTTTCTGGGGGGGTGTTGTTGAATAATTGAAAATCCTAGTCCATTTTCCTGAAGAAGCCTTCCCGGCGAAACATGTTGAAATTTGTGGACGTGGTTATGATCAGAATTCTTTGTGACTACAGTCCTTTCCCTTCATTTGTCAATATTAGGTTGAGGATGTTTACCTTTGACTATGAATGTTAAACTGTTTTCACATTTTATTATTCTTTTTTGTAAAATTGTATTAATAAATATTTGGTATAATTTTTAATTGACAGCGCTCTTCCTTATATTGGATGTACCTTTAAAATCCCACTTCTCACACATATTTTTGCTTTACCTTTTTTAGATATCAGTTTTATGTGGGCCTGTGTCCCCGTAGGAAGGTTTAGGCCCCCCATCCCACATGGCTGCGTATACATGTTTTAGGATGTCAGGAATAAAGTTGCTGGTCATTTTATAGAATTTGGCTGTGTATCTGTCTGGACCTGGGGCTTTAGCTGATGACATATTTTTGATCGATTGCCGGATATCGTCGGTTGTGATAGGAGCATTGAGTGCCTCTAATTGTGTACTTTGAAGTCTGGGCAGACGTACTTTGGATAGGAGAGCTTCAACAGCGGCTTGATCAGTTTGGTCGACTGCATATAAATCCGTGTAGTATTTTGTGAGTATATTACTGATTACGTCAGTTGACGTAACTGGGGATCCATCCGCATCTCTCAAAGTAGAGATGCGAGTGGGTCGTCTCGGTCCCGAGCATAGTTTAGCCAGTAGTTTGCCGCCTTATTACCATACCTGTGAAAATGAAATTTAGAGTATGACATTTTAGCTGCCTCCTGTTGTTCTGCCCAAAGATCAAATGTGCACTTAGCCTGCCTCCACGTTCGTATATTATCAAGTGTACGGCTTAGAGTTAGGCGTCCATGGACTGTACGTAGGGCTTCACTGGCCTGAATGTATTGCTGCCTGGTGTGTTTCTTAAATTGTGTGGTATAAGAAATGATATTCCCTCTCAAGAAAGCCTTACCAGCTTCCTAAAATAGATTGGGTTCGGTAATATGAGCTCCATTGGTGGAAACATAGTCATTCCAAGCTGTGTATAGTGTGTGGCGAAAGTCTTCATTGTCCATCAAGTATGATGGAAAGCGCCACATGGGCGAGGGGGATGAAGGTGTGGCCTGTGTCAGGTGTATTGTGATGGGGCTATGATCAGAAAGCCTAGCATCTAAAATCTCTGATTCGCATAGGGTGGTCATTAGTGCAGGGGAGGCAAAGAAGCAGTCAATGCGAGAAAAGGAGTTATGTGGGGGTGAGAAGAATGTATATTCCTGATCAGTCGGGTGAGTTAGTCGCCAAGTATCCACATATTGCATGGAAGCAATGGTTTGGGCTAGAAAAGTAGAGTCGGGTGTTAGGGGAGTCGAGTTATGCGTTTGGCGGGTTGGGTCTTTTGTGTGGTCTGCTAGTGTGGACATGACTGAGTTGAAATCCCCACCCACTAGATGCATGGTTTCAGGTGCGGAGAGTATCCACTGTACCATGTCTTGGAAGAAGGAGATGTCTGGCGAGTTAGGAGCATAAATGTTAGTGATAGCCATGTGCCTGGTGTCTAAAGTCATGTGTAGAGTAAATGTTAACATCTCTTACCGTGTGCTTTAAATTCTTGTGTAGCAAGATAGCCACACCCGCTTTGTGACCAAGTGCTGGTGAACCATACACCATGCCCACCCACAGTTTGCGTAGGCGGGTTAGATCGTCTGCCGACAGGTGTGTCTCCTGAAGTAGGGTCACATCTGTCCGGAAACGCTTCAGATGCCTAAGGATGGCCATGCGTTTACATAGAGAGCGAAGCCCCTTAACGTTCCATGAGATAAACTTTAAGTGGTTCCCACTGGTTGAAGAGGCCATGTCCGATTTAGAGAATCGTATTGAGTTGAGGGTTTGCAATAGGGCCCCCATTTAGACAATGCATCTGCAACCTGGGAGTCGCTAAAGTTTCGTGGGGGTGCAAGTACTGAACAGGTGAATACATTTGATATAAAAACATAACTATTGGAGAGGTAAAACAGCTTGGCTAAGGTTAGTTGGGAGAAATCCTTAACATTTATTATAAACTTCACTTTTTTCCACATGAGGTTCAACTACTTATCTTGGCTCCCATCAATCTCCCACTCCTCTCCCGGCAGCAAGGGTTAAGCCAGAGGGAGGGGGGTAGATGGGAAAGGGGGAGGGGATGTGGGCAATTTGTAAGCCATAAGGACTGAGGTTAGAGATGGAGCATATCGACTCTACACCGAGGGGAAAGTGTCAATGAGTGAGACTATAGCCCGCGAGTGAGGTCTGAAAAAAGGGGGGATCAGTGGAGCGGATTGGTAAGTGAAGCCTCTGTGGTGATCATAAAACTAAACCAGTAAACAGTACGGTATTTACAGATACATGTATCTATGGTTCACGAATCAAATATGGATCGAACATAACTATGCCTAGATAAAGCAGCATGTTACAACGCTAACTGCTGTAATTCGCTTAGGCATATAGGGTACAGAAGTGAGAAAAATAACACAAGGAAGGGGAGAGAGAGCAAATGGGGGAGTAATACTACCCGTCTCCCATGCAAGTGTAACAACATCCGGTCCCTGCGATTCATCAGCGGTTTCCCGAACGATCCTCTTTTTGAGTTACGCGGATGCGTTTGTATGGGGGTTTGGTTGGGCTACGTTGAGGTTTAGAAGATGTAGATGGAGAGATCATCAATGATGAAGTACAGCTCTCTGTAGAGTTGACGTGCTCCATCTACGTGCCCAGAGTAGTGACATATTTTTCCACTTCATCGGGCGTGGCGAAAGTGAGTTGTTCCCCTTCATGTGTTTGAACGCGGAGGGTTGCCGGGTAGGTTAAGGAGAATCTGATCTGATTGTTGTGTAAAATGGAGCATATCAGAGAAAATGCCTTGCGCCTATTCATCACCTAAACTGAATAGTCCGCGAATAATAGCAGTTTTGCGCCATCTACTGTCAGTGAGCGAGTGCGGCGAAACGTCTGCATGATGGCGTTCTTATCAGCATAGTTCAAATATTTGACTATAACATGGCGGGGTTTGGCACGGGTTTCCGAGTACTGTCCAATGCGATGCGCTCTTTCAATAGTGCACGGTATGCGGAGATCCAGTTGTTCAGGAATGATCTTTGCACATAAATTTGTTAGATGGGGAGTAGTAATCGATTCTGGGAGTCCTATTATCCGTAAATTGCTTCCTCTCAAACGATTCTCCAAATCGTCGAGTTTATCCCAGATCTCTCTGTGTGTGGTGTTCATGCGTGCCACCGCAGCAGATGTGGCAGCAGCTTCATCTTCCAGAGCTAAGATCCGTTCCTCAGTGTGTGTGTAAGCCTCTGCGCCTGTGCCTGTACTTCTATATGTAACAGCTCCAGCCCTCTGTTAACTGCTGTGTCCACAGTGGCGACGAGTGTAGGGCTTAGCAGTGCAACTACTGCTTGAGCTATGCCTTAAGGAGAGGCAGGGTCAGTGGCTATCATTCCCGGAATTGAGGAAGGCTGTGTAGGTGGTTGTGGAGGCGGCTGCAGCAGTTCTGCTGAGGAGATTGCGGCCGCCATTTTGGCTGCACTTGTCTCTGTCCCTCCCGCGGGTGTTAGTGTGGAGGATGCCGCTCATGCATATGATCGCTCCACAAAGCGATCCATATGTGCCCACTGAGTAGCAGGTGGAAGGAGGGGTCTCCCCGAGGCGTTTGCGGGTATTTGCGGCCAGTTAAGCGGGGAGTGTGGCAGGAGCTGAGGGTTCCTACCTCCTCCTCATGTGGCGCCAGAACCGGAAGTGCCATATAGTTTTGTGGGTCACTGTACATTTGGCGCATTGTATTGCAGCATATTATGGTGTATCCGTGGAGTGTCTGTGTAGTGTGAGTACTCAAATTAAAGTGCACCAAACACCACTTTACATAGATTAAAGTGCATCTACATACAGATTTCCACTTCTTTACATTTGCTTATAAGCACCGCCTCCTCCCTCCCAATAATGCCTGGGAGGACAACAAGGAGAGGCAGATGTTCCCTTGGCACTGTAAGGGGGCCATCAACAAATGTGTCCACAGGCACAGGTGGTCATCAGCCTCTGGCAGGGCATAATTTCTTCTGTTTAGTGAGTTTGTTCATGCTATCCACAGCATACATTTTTTACAGCAAGGCCAATTCTTGTTTTCATCAAGATTATCTCTATAGAGTTACAGTGGGAAGGCACCACCGACACCCAAAGACCAATTTTTACGCACCCATTACTTCTATCAAAAAGTCAAAGTGACACCAGAATGTATCCAAAAAATCTCTAATCTTGTTCCCAGTGCACTACATGATGGCCTCATCATACACACTGGCTCCCCAGCTGTTGCTGAGCAAAATAAAGGCAGCTTGCAGGGAAAATGTTTTTTTTTTTTCACAAACTTTTTATTTATCGATACATGTCCCCCAGGGCAGGACCTGGACCCCTATAACTATTGTATGCCCAATTACTTGCATATAAGCCTTCAAAATGAGCACTTTTGATTTTTGACATTCGGTTCTATTGACTTTAATGGGGTTTGTTATTTGGATCCGAATATTTGCGGTGTTCGAAAGTTCTGGTGCGAACCGAACAGGGGTCCATTCGGCCCATCCCTAGTAATCAGTATGGATTCATGAAGAATCGTTCTTGCCAAATCAATCTGTTAACCTTTTATGAGGAGATGAGCTGCCATCTAGAGAAAGAAAGGCCTGTAGACGTGGTGTATCTGGATTTTGCAAAAGCATTTAATACAGTTCCCCATTAACGTTTACTGTACAAAGTAAGGTCTGTTGGCATGGACCATAGGGTGATTACATGGATTAAAAAGTGGCTACAGGGGCAAGTTCAGAGGGTAGTGATAAATGGGGAGCACTCGGAATGGTTTGGGGTGGAAAGTGGGATCCCCCAGGGTTCTGTCCTGGGACCAATCCTATTTAATTTATTTATGAACGACCTGGGAGGATAGGATAAATAGCTCAATCTCTGTATTTGCTGACGATACAAAGCTAAGCAGGGAAATAACTTCTCCGCAGGATGTGGAAACCTTGCAAGAAGATCTGAACAAATTAATGGGGTGGGCAACTACATGGCAAATGAGGTTTAATGTACAAAAATGTAAAATATTGCATTTGGGTGGCAAAAATAATAATGCAATCTGCTCCCTAGGGGGAGAACCTCTGGGGGACTCTAGGAAAAGGACCTGAGGGTCCTAGTAGATGAGCTCAGCAATGGCATGCAATGCCAATCTGCTATAAGCAAAGCAAACAGAATATTGGCATGCATTAAAAAGGGGATCAACTCCAGATATAATACGATAATTATTCCACTCTACAAGACTCTGGTCCGGCCCCACCTGGAGTATGCAATCCAATTCTGGGCACCAATCCTCAGGAAGGATGTACTGGAAAAGGAGAGAGTCCAGAGAAGGGCAACAAAATGAATAAAGGGACTGGAGGACCTTAGTTATGAAGAAAAGTTACGAGCATTGAACTTGTTCTCTATGGAGAGAAGACCTGGAGAGGGGATATGATTTCAATGTACAAATACTGTACTGGTGACCCCACAATAGGGATAAAACTTTTCCGCAAAAGGGAATTTAATAAGACACGCAGTCATTCACTAAAATTAGAAGAAAAGAGGTTTAACTTTAACTGCTACAATACAGGCCCCTTCCTGCCCAGACCAATTGTCAGCTTTCAACGTTCTCACACTTTGAATGACAATTACTCAGTCATGGAACACTGTACTCATAAGAAATTTGCGTCCTTTTTTTCACATAAATAGAGCTTTCTTTTGGTAGTATTTAATCACGAGTGGGTTTTTTATTTTTTGTGCTATAAATAAAAAAATAATTTTGTGAAAAAATGCCTTTTTCTTTGTTTCTGTCATAAAATTTTACAAATTAGTAATTTTTCTTCATTTTGGACAAAAATTATACTGCTACATATCTTTGGTAAAAATAACCCAAATTAGTGTATATTATTTGGTATTTGTGAAAGTTATAGAGTCTACAAACTGTGGTGCCAATCACTGAAAATTGATCTCATTTTTTGAGACACTAACAAGTCAGGAAACATTCCACTGTATTAAGTAAGTAGCATGGTGAGTTTTTATAAGTTGTAATTTTTTCCCACAATTCTTTGCAAAATGAAGATTTTTTTTTTAAATTGTCATATTAACAGGTTATTTCTCTCACAGAGCATATGTATACAACAAATTATACCCCAAAATACATTCTGCTACTCTTCCCGAGTATGGCGATACCACATGTGTGAGACTTTTACACAGCGTGGCCATATGCAAAGGCCCAATATTGAAGTAGCACCTTCAGGCGTTCTACAAGCATAAATGACACATCTCATTTCTCAACCACCTATTACACTTTTGAAGGCCCTGGAGCACCAGGGCAAAGGAATTTCCCACAAAATGACCCCATTTTGGAAAGAAAACACCCCAATATATAATCTATGAGGCATAATGAGTCTTTTGAACGATTCATTTTTTTACAGAAGTTTTTGGAAAATGTGGAGAAAAAATGAAAAAGCATTTTTTTTACACAAAGTTGTTCATTTATCAGATATTTCCAACACATAGCATGTACATAGCAAAGGCGACACCCCAAAATACATTCTGCTACTCTTCTTGAGTATGGCAATACCACATGTGTGAGCCTTTTACACAGCCTGGCCACATATAGAGGCCCAACATCCAAGTAGCACCATCAGGCATTCTAGTAGCATAAATTACATATATAATTTCCTGGCAACCTATCATTTTTGAAGGCCCTTCATATTTCTAACACATAGCATGTACATACTAATGCCCCATACACACGGTCGGACTTTGTTCGGACATTCCGACAACAAAATCCTAGGATTTTTTCCGACGGATGTTGGCTCAAACTTGTCTTGCATACACACGGTCACACAAAGTTGTCGGAAAATCCGATCGTTTTAAATGCGGTGATGTAAAACACGTACGTCGGGACTATAAATGGGGCAGTGGTCATCTTTTTATTTATTCTGAGCATGCGTGGCACTTTGTCTGTCGGATTTGTGTACACACGATCGGAATTTCCGACAACGGATTTTGTTGTCGGAAAATTTTATATCCTGCTCTCAAACTTTGTGTGTCGGAAAATCCAATGGAAAATGTGTGATGGAGCCTACAGACAGTCGGAATTTCCGACAACAAGGTCCTATCACACATTTCCTGTCGGAAAATCCGACCGTGTGTACGGGGCATAAGAATTACAATCCAAAATAAATTCTATTGTGGAAAGGGTAAAGAAAATAAAAAAAAGGCATTACCTGTGCTTTTAGTAGTGTCCACAGAGGAGAGCACTGGTCCAGGCAGCAGGCAGGGATGTGCTTAGCGACAGCAATAGTAATTATCCAGGCAGCAGGCAGGACTATTGTCTATACAAGGATATTGTCAGCAAAGCACAGTCCATAGAAATTGTCCAGGCAGAGACAGCCAGCACAGCCTATGGCTAAAGGCTAATTATTTGCATAGTCCAGGTAGCAGGCAGAGGTTTGGTCTGTTCATGTGGCAGGCAGAGGCATGGTGGCAGTAAGTCGGCAGCACAGGGGTAGAGACTTCACCCACGCAAATCTCTATGAAGCCTCTGGACTCCAGACCCTAATCCGGAAATTCCAAAACCCAGAGAAAACAAAAAATTGTTTTCTCCATCCAGAAAAACATTTCTGGAGCCCCTCACATATGTGAGACCCCTGTGTACTACAGTAGCAGGGCAACAGATCAGTCCAAGTGGTAGGCAAAAGCATAGTCCATAAAACAGGCCAGGGTCAGTTCACGTGTAAGCAGTCCAAGCAGTAGGCAGAAGCGTAGTTGATAAAACAGGCCAGGGTCAATTCACGTGGAAGCAGTCTAAACAGTAGGCAGAGGCATTGTCACAAAACAGGCCAGGGTCAGTTCACGTGGAAGCAGTCCAAACGGTAGGCAGAGGCATAAAAAAAACAGGCCAGGGTCAGTTCACATGGAAGGCAGGGGCATGGTTATTTGGGGAAGCATGGAAAACGGTCAGCACAGATGATGATAATGGGGAATATGGTTAAAAATATGGGGTAATATTTTAGGGATGTATGATAAATAGGGATGAGCTTCGAGTTCGAGTCGAACTCATGTTCGACTCGAACATTGGCTGTTCGCAAGTTCGCCGAACAGCGAACAATTTGGGGTGTTCGCGGCAAATTCGAATGTCGCAGAACACCCTTTAAAAGTCTATGGGAGAAATCAAAAGTGCTAATTTAAAAAGGCTTATATGCAAGTTATTGTCATAAAAAGTGTTTGGGGACCCGGGTCCTGCTCCAGGGGACATGGATCAATGCAAAAAAAAGTTTTAAAAACGGCTGTTTTTTCAGAAGCAGTGATTTTAATAATGCTTAAAGTCAAACGATAAAAGTGTAATATCCCTTTAAATTTCATAGCTGGGGGGTGTCTATAGTATGCCTGTAAAGGGGCGCATATTTCCCGTGTTTAGAACAGTCTGACAGCAAAATGACATTTCAAAGGAAAAATTCCATTTTAAAACTACCCGACAATAGTTTGCCGACAATACACATAGAAGTTCATTGATAAAAACGGCATGGGAATTCAACACAGGGAAACCCCGAACCAAATTTTTTTTTTAAAAATGACGTGGGAGTTCCCCTAAATTCCATACCAGACCCTTCAGGTCTGGTATGGATATTAAGGGGAACCCCGCGCCAAAAAAAAAAAAAAAAAAAAAACGGCGTGGGGTCCCCCCAAGAATCCATACCAGACCCTTATCCAAGCATGCAACCTGGCAGGCCGCAGGAAAAGAGGGGGGGACGAGAGTGCGGCCCCCCCTCCTGAACCGTACCAGGCCACATGCCCTCAACATTGGGAGGGTGCTTTGGGGTAGCCCCCCAAAACACCTTGTCCCCATGTTGATGAGGACAAGGGCCTCATCCCCACAACCCTGGCCGGTGGTTGTGGGGGTCTATGGGCGGGGGGCTTATCGGAATCTGGAAGCCCCCTTTAACAAGGGAACCCCCAGATCCCGGCCCCCCCCTGTGTGAAATGGTAAGGGGGTACTTACCACTACCATTTCACTAAAAAACTATCAAAAATGTTAAAAATGACAAGAGACAGTTTTTGACAATTCCTTTATTTAAATGCTTCTTCTTTCTTCTATCTTCCTTCATCTTCTTCTGGTTCTTCTGGCTCTTCTGGTTCTTCCTCCGGTGTTCTCGTCCAGCATCTCCTCCGCGGCATCTTCTATCTTCTTCTCCTCGGGCCGCTCCGCACCCATGGCATGGGGGGAGGCTCCCGCTCTTCTCTTCATCTTCTTCTTCATCCTCTTCTCTTCTTACTTCTTCTCTTCTTCTCTTCTTCATTTTCTTCTCCGGGCCGCTCCGCATCCATGCTGGCATGGAGGGAGGCTCCTGCTGTGTGACGGCGTCTCCGCGTCTGATGGTTCTTAAATAACGGGGGGCAGGGCCACCCGGTGACCACGCCCCCTCTGACGCACGGGACATGACGGGACTTCCCTGTGGCATTCCCCGTGACGTCACAGGGAAGTCCCGTCAAGTCACCGTGCGTCAGAGGGGGCGGGGTCACCGGGTGGCCCCGCCCCCCATTATTTAAGAACCGTCAGACAAGGAGACTCCGTCACACAGCGGGAGCCTCCCTCCATGCCAGCATGGGTGCGGAGCAGCCCGGAGAAGAAAATGAAGAAGAGAAGAAGGAAGAAGAGAAGAGGATGAAGGAGAAGATGAAGAGAAGAGCGGGAGCCTCCCCCCATGCCATGGGTGCGGAGCGGCCCGAGGAGAAGAAGATAGAAGACGCCGCGGAGGAGATGCTGGACGAGAACGCCGGAGGAAGAACCAGAAGAGCCAGAAGAACCAGAAGAAGAAGATGAAGGAAGATAGAAGAAAGAAGAAGTACCCCCCTTACCATTTCACACAGGGGGGGCGGGATCTGGGGGTCCCCTTGTTAAAGGGGGCTTCCAGATTCCGATAAGCCCCCCACCCGCAGACCCCCACAACCACCAGCCAGGGTTGTGGGGATGAGGCCCTTGTCCTCATCAACATGGGGACAAGGTGTTTTGGGGGCTACCCCAAAGCACCCTCCCAATGTTGAGGGCATGTGGCCTGGTACGGTTCAGGAGGGGGGGCGCACTCTCATCCCCCCCCTCTTTTCCTGCAGCCTGCCAGGTTGCGTGCTCGGATAAGGGTGTGGTATGGATTTTTGAGGGGACCCCACGCCATTTTTTTTTTGGCACGGGGTTCCCCTTAAAATCCATACCAGACCTGAAGGGCCTGGTATGGAATTTAGGGGGACTCCCACGTCATTTTTTTTTTTTTTAATTTTGGTTCGGGGTTTCCCTGTGTTGAATTTCCATGCCGTTTTTATCAATGAACTTCTATGTGTATTGTAGGCAATGCAATAGCCGCGGGTAGTTTTATATGGAGTTTTTCCTTCGAAATGTAATTTTGCTGTCAGACTGTTCTAAACACGGGAAATATGCACCCCTTTACAGGCATACTATAGACACCCCCAGGTACGAAATTTAAAGGGATATTACACTTTTATTGTTTGACTTTAAGCATTATTAAAATCACTGCTCCTGAAAAAACAGCCGTTTTTAAAACTTTTTTTTGCATTGATCCATGTCCCCTGGGGCAGGACCCGGGTCCCCAAACACTTTTTATGACAATAACTTGCATATAAGCCTTTAAAATTAGCACTTTTGATTATTCATGTTCGTGTCCCATAGACTTTAACAGTGTTTGCGTGTTCGAGCAAACTTTTTTCCTGTTCGCATGTTCTGGTGCGAACCGAACAGGGGGATGTTCGGCTCATCCCTAATGATAAAGTTGGAAGCATTCACCAATGCAAAGGCCAGGTTGGGAGGCACACTAGGAACAATGGTAGCTGGTATCTCTTCAAAATCCTCTTTTTGCTGCACATGCAACATTTTTTTGCTGTCTTCGGCCTGCTTCTGGATTCCATGGATTTGGTGTAGATTATGTAGGAATTATAAATGGCCAAATGGATGAGATAAATTGCTACCTTCTTGTACCAGAATCGGGACCTCTTTATTGACAAATAGAGCTGAATCATTTGATCGTTGAAATCCACCCCCTCATGTAGAGATTGTAATCTTGGACACATGTTGGCTTTTCAATGGGACCTTGTCTTCTTTGAACCTCAATTGTAGTGTCATCATGGATTGTGGACATCATGTGCACGTCCCTTTTACCCTTCTACCTCAAGGCCAGCACTTCGTTGCATCTCAATGTTGCTCTTTCCCCCTTCACAGCTTTTTGTTCAGTAGAGATTGTGGGAAGCCCTTCCTATTCTTTATGGATGTTCCACAGGCCAGGGTTTTTGTGATGTATAAGTGTTTGAAAAGGGGCAGGCTGGTGTAGAATTTGTCATGTGATATCCTTTATTCAGAAGTGGGTATGCCAGGTCCCATACAATCTTTCCAGTTGTGCCCATGTAGGCCAGGAACACAGGGGTGTGGAGCTGGGAATCTCTTCCTTCATATATGCGGAATGCATTCAGATATCCTGTGACTCTCTCACAGAAATTTTACTCTGTATCTGGCCTTTGTGCTAGGAATGTATTGCTTTATTCCTAGCCGGCCTGAAAAGGGTACCAGGGACTCATCTACACATATATTCTGATCGGGGAAATAGAGTTCTGCAAATCCTTGGGAAAAGAAATGTATAATTGGGAGAATTTCACATAACTTGTCGTAATTTGGATGATTGTGGGGAGGGCACTGGGTGTTGTCGCTGAAATGAAGAAAGCGGTTTATGATCTCGTATCGGGACCTGGACATTACGGCAGAATAAATGGGCATGTGGTGGATAGGGTTGGTGGACCAATAGGCATGTCCTTCATTTTTTTTGTAAGTCCAACGTTTATGGTGAGGCCCATAAACAATTTGAACTTCTCCAAATTCAGATCTCTTCACTCAAACGGCATATGATGTTTGGCGGTTGTTGGCAATATACTGCTGGGCATATAAATTGGTCTGGTCCACAATGCATTGCATCAAAGTGTCAGGCAAAAACAGATAAAAACAATCGATCTCTGTGAAATTTTGGGTGTTGGCTTGCACACCTGGCTGTGTTGTGAAAGGGGGAATAATTGGTGATCCTGAGTCAGATGGCAGCCATGTTGGGTTGGCAAGACCATCTGGCTTGTATGTAGAGGCCCTGGCTCTTGGGGGATGTGACACTCCAGTAGTTGGGGGGTTTGAACATCCTTTGCTGGTACTCGTGATGTGGCAGCACTGGTACTGGGTATGGGCATTTGTTCCTGGGGTCTATCGCCAGTGGCAGCACTGGTACTGGGCATTTGTTCCCAGGGCTTATCGCTGGCGGCAGTGCTGGTACTGGGCCTGGGAATTTGTTCTTGGGGCCTATTGCTGGTGGCAGCACTGGTACTGGGCCTGGGAATATAATCCTGGTTACTGGCAGCTGCCTGGTTTCCAGAGTGCCGTGCCCTTTTAGGAGGGACCCATTCTTCCTCCAAATCATTTGCCGATTCACTATTCTCAACCGGTTCAAATGCCAAATTTGATTCAGAATCAGAATTGGAATCTGATGAGAACTCCCCACTGCTTTCATCAGTCATGGAGAGGATCTGGAACGCCTCCTCACTAGTATATAATTTTTGGACATGACGCTGATGGCTGTGTGACAGGTGGCAGGTGATGGTCACTGATGGGCTGTGCGATGGGTGGCAGGTGATGGTCACTGATAGGTGATGATGGTGTGATGGGTGTTGGTCACCGATGGGTGACAGGTGATGGTCAGTGATGTGTGACAGGCCACGGACGATGACGGGTGATGGTCACTGATGGGTGACAGTCACAGACGGGTGACAGGCCATAGTCACTGATGGGTGATGGGTGCACCGCTGATGGTCACTGAAGGGTGACAGGGCACATTCACTGATGGGTAATGGGTGCACCGCAGACAGTCACTGACAGGTGACGAGTGATGGGTGAAAGGGTACATTCACTGATGGGTGATGGGTGCACCGCTGATGGTCACTGATGGGTGACGAGTGATGGGTGACAGGGCAGGTCACTGATGGGTGACCGGTGCACCGCTGAAGGTCACTGATGGGTGACAGGTGACAGGTGACAGGGCACGGTCACTGATGGGTGACGGATGCATCGCTGATGGTCACTGATAGCAGTCTCTTATGTGACAGGTGCACTTTATGGGGTGACTGTGGTGACTGTTGGGTGACAGGTGACAATGGGGGGGCTATGGGACAAGTGTTGTGCTTGGTGCAGACACTACAGAACACAGATCAGTAACTCACTGGTCCTGGCTCTTCTCTCCTCACACTGGAAAAGGTGTGTAAGGAGAAAAGAGCCGGTAACAGCTAGTTACCAGTCTGTGTTTACATTTAGTGATCGGCTGTGAAAGGATTACAGCCGATCACGTGGTAAACAGCCACCGGCCAATGGCTGTTTACCAGCGTCGGTGACGAGCAGTGTTCCCAGAAACGTTGCCATTGACGCGAATGCGCCTTGCAAAGTGGGGAAGTACCATCTGTGACTGGTCGTGACTTCATCATGGCTGATCATATGGTAAACAGTCATGCCCAATGGCTGTTCACCCCCTCGGTGACGAGCAGTGTCTCGGTGACACGCCGCCACTGACAGTACAAGGCTGTGCGCACACAGTCGCACACATGCCCAGTTTAAATGGATGGACATCATATGACGCCCACCCAGAACGATAGCCACACCACTCAGCCGTCATATGACGGTGGGCAAGCGGCAAACGGTTAAACTAGTAGAGGGTTCTTTACTGTAATGCCCCGTACACACGGTCGGATTTTCCGATGGAAAATGTGTGATAGGACCTTGTTGTCGGAAATTCCGACCGTGTGTAGGCTCCATCACACATTTTCCATCGGATTTTCCGATACACAAAGTTTGAGAGCAGGATATAAAATTTTCCGACAACAAAATCCGTTGTCGGAAATTCCGATCGTGTGTACACAAATCCGACGGACAAAGTGCCACGCATGCTCAGAATAAATAAAGAGATGAAAGCTATTGGCCACTGCCCCGTTTATAGTCCCAACGTACGTGTTTTACGTCACCGCGTTCAGAACGATCGGATTTTCCGCCAACTTTGTGTGACCGTGTGTATGCAAGACAAGTTTGAGACAACATCCATCGGAAAAAATCCTAGGATTTTGTTGTCGGAATGTCCGAACAAAGTCCGACCGTGTGTACGGGGCATAAGAGTGGTTAGGATGTGGAATTCTCTTCCACAGGCAGTGATTTCAGCCGGGAGCAGCGACAATTTCAAAAAACTATTAGATAAGCACCTGAACGACCCCAACATACAGGGATATACAATGTAATACTGACATTAAATCACACACATATGTTGGACTTGATGGATTTGTGTCTTTTTTCAACCTCGCCTACTATGTAACTATGTAACTACTGTATGTAAGTTGTTTTTCCTTCAAAAAAGTAATTCTCATCTTTGGAGGCAACTTAAGTTTGTCCCGTCAACCCTTACAGGACACTTCTACTGGCATCTCCTCACTAATTATAAATCTTTACACTCTATCAAAATGCAACTTTGTGAGCTGCTACTTCACAATACCTAATGCACTGTTTACCCGATCCCCGGGATTATACCTTTTCTCTGCCCCTCACAATCGTTACACTAGACTAGACTACGTCTTCTTATGCCCGGGGATCTTCCACTATTACATAAGACCTCTATTGATCCCATGTATCTATCGGACCATCATCCATTCATGCTAACACTGGTATTTCTAGATAGCGTCCCCCGTTCTCCAATATGGCATTTGGATTCCTCTCTTTTAACAGATCCAGTCATTGCAGCTGTACTCCACCAATGTCTTCACGCAGTTTTTCTGGAAAATGATTAACCCGATGTCTCTCCGTTAACACTATAGGAGGCACACAAGCGTGTAATCAGGCTAATATTAACCATTTCCCCACTGGGCACCTAAACCCCCTTCCTAACCAGACCTACTTTTAGCTTTCAGTGCTCTCACATTTCATTTTGAATGACAATTAGTCAGTTATGAAACACTGTACCCATACAAAATTGTTGTCCTTTTTTTCCTTGTCAAAAGAAGTTTATTGAGTATACAATGTTATAAAGATACATAAAGTAAGTTTACAAGGATCTATAAAGTAAGCTCATTGTTTTACAGTAGGGTTTATATAGGTAAATATCATGAAATTTCAAATATTAAACATTGGGTTCACGTAAACCTAAATTAAAGATATATATCATTTCCTTAGTTACTTTTGTAGGTATTTAAATGATTTATACCTACTATACATATTGTTTACAAGTAGAGTGTATATAGGTCAAATAAATTCTGATAATGAGCTTTAATCGTAAGGTGGAGAAAAGGAAAGAGAAAGAAGAAAAAGGGTTGAAAGGTAGAGGTATGGTCCACAAGGTTGTCCCGCTCGTCAGTTTATTATTCTTTTTAGTTCTCTTTGAAGCCTTAGAATGGGTGTCTCTGTAAGTCATTTAATCTGTTACCATGGCAACAGGACAGAGTCATTGAAATTTGACAGGAACTGTTGTTTTATCCAAGGATGCCAAAGTTTTTCAAATTTTGGAATTTGATTTTGATCGATGGCTACCATCTTAGCATGGGACATTGTATTATTCATTCTGTGAATTGTTTCTGCTAGTACCAATGTAGGAGATTTCCATGCCTTGGCCACTGTTTGTTTTGCAGCCGTTATTAGTTGGATCATAAGTTTGAATTGAGAGAGCGTTAACCATTCCGGTTTTAGATTAAGTAAAGTTAAATATGGATCTGGTTGTATTATTTTTTTAAATATTTTAGATGCAATCACGAAGACTTCCTTCCAGAAGGTTTGGATTACTGGGCACGTCCACCATATGTGTAAATGTGTGCCTATTTCTGGGCATCCTCGAAAACAAAGAGCTGAGGTATTAGGTGAATATTTTGCCACTCTAGCGGGTACAAGGTACCAGCGAGTTAGGACTTTATAATTTGTCTCCAGTGCTAAGATGTTGGGTGAAGATGACTTAGATGTGAGCCATATGTTAGACCAGTCCGTGTCTTCTAAAGTTCGTCCCAGGTCCTCCTCCCACCTCTGAACGTAAGAGGGTCTATTAAGATTTGCTACTCCATATAATTGATTATAAAGTGATGAAATTGTACCTTTAGCAAATGGATCTTTTGTACAGATTGATTCAAAAATGGATAATTGGGATAATGGTGTATCCCCCTTTAGGAATGGTGTATAGAAATTTTTGATTTGGAGATATCTAAATATCTCAGAGTTTGGTAGATCATATTTTTCTCTAAGCGATGGGAATGAAAGGAATGATTTAGATGCTATGAAGTCATTTAGTGTCTGAATGCCTGATGTTGTCCAAGCTTTAAAAGAATTTGGGTAGATCCCTGCCGGATAAAAGGCCGGATTTCTGATAAAAGAAAGGAGAGGATTGTGTGGAGATTGTAACTGATATTTGGTTTTTAGTTTATCCCAGAGAGATAAGAAGTGTTTAGTTATGGGATTATGAATTTTAAAGCGGTCTTTAGGATCAAGCCATAATAAATTTGATATTAATAGAGGGTCATTTTCTGAAGCCTCTATAAATACCCATAATGGGATTTCCTGTTTTGCATGGTATTTGGACAAACTGGCCAAATGTGCTGCTCTGTAGTAGTTAGTAAAATTAGGGTATCCCAGGCCTCCTTTATTTTTGGGAAGATGTAGTGTGTGTATGGGTATACGTGGTTTAGAAGAGACCCATATAAACGAAGTTGCTCTTTTTTGTACTATTCTCAAAAAATAGGAAGGAATTGGAATAGGGAGGACTCTGAATAGATAAAGCAATTTGGGTAGAATAGTCATTTTGATTGCATTAATCTTCCCTATCCAGGATAAAGGAAGTTGCGACCATTGTTTTATTAGATTTGTGATCTGTCTTAATACAGGAGGATAATTGGTTGAGAATAAGTCAGAATGAGATGCTGTTAAATGAATTCCAAGATATGGGATTGATTTTTCTGCCCATGTGAATGGGAGTGCAGCCCTAGCCGGGATCAATTCCATGTTTGTGAGTGAAATATTAAGCACTAGGCATTTCTTAGGATTAATCATAAGGCCGGATAGGGCTGCAAATCCATCAAGAGCTGATATTAAGTTAGGACCAGAGACCTGTGGTGATGACAGAAAAAGTAATATATCGTCTGCAAATATACATAATTTGTGTGTAATACCTCCTACTTCAATGCCAGTTATAGTTTGGTTTGTTCTGATGTATTGGGCCATGGGTTCGAGTATAAGGGCAAATAATAAGGGAGATAATGGGCAACCCTGTCGGGTACCTCTTTCGATATTAAAGGCTTCAGATTTGTATCCAGCATATTTTATATAGGCTTTGGGTTTATTATATAATGCTTTGATCCATGTTAAAAAGTGGGGTCCAAAACCCCATTTTTGTAATGAATATTGCATATATTGCCAGGATACTGTGTCAAATGCCCTCTTAATATCGAGAGATAGAAAACATAAAGGGATTTTCCGTTTTTTAGCAATATGTGCCAATAACACTGCCCTGCGTATATTATCGCCTGCCTGTCTATTTGGCATGAAGCCTACTTGATCTCTATGTATTAATTTTCCTATAATGCTATTGAGGCATTTTGCTATTATTTTTGCTAATAATTTAATATCGAGGTTTAACAGAGAGATAGGCCGATAATTCACACAGGAAGTATCATCAGAAAGGGGTTTTGGGATCATACAAACAATTGCCATTAGTGTTTCTTGCCGAAAAGAATGTCCATCTAGAAGATTGTTAAAAGTTTCAGTGAGAATGGGAGAGAGTATTTCTGAGAATGTTTTATAGTATAAAGCCGAGTAGCCATCTGGGCCTGGTCTTTTGTTAAGTTTTAGGTCTTTTATGGCGTTAGCAACTTCATCTATAGTTATAGGCTCATCCAAACTGCTTTTTTGATTCTGAGATAATTCAGGTAAGGTTATTTTTGAGAAGAAGGATTCAGCCTCTGTAGGATTAAATTCATTGTTTGTCTTGTATAAAGTTGCGAGATGTGAGTGAAATTTATGGACTATTTTAACTGGATTACAAGTGTAAACATTTTTTGATAATTTCAAACGTATTGGTTTGAAAGATTTGTTAGTTGAATTTAATGCCCGAGCCAAATATGTACCTGGTTTGTTTGTATTCATGTAGAAATTGTGTTTGGAGCGTTTGAGGGATTTATCAACTGACTCAGTGAGAAATAGATCGTATTCCAATCTAGATTTTTCCAGATGAGATTTTGTACTCTGAGATGGATTATCTTGAAATGATATGTAGGCTGCATTAAAATTGAGCTCTAGTTTTTTTGCTAGATTTTTGCGTTCCCGTTTAAATAGTGCCATTTGTCTTTGTATTGTACCACGCAAGACAGGCTTATGAGCTTCCCACAGTGTTATTGGGGAGATGTCTGTTGTATTATTAATTGATATGTATTCCTTTAAAGCTTGTTCAACGGCCATCTGATGTAGTGGGTGTTTGAGCATTATGTCCGGTAAGTACCACGTTGGGTCATGCGCTTTTGGTATGGCTGAGGCTATAGTAGTGTATACTGCATTATGGTCAGACCACGGAATCGGAATTATATCTGATGCAATAATTTCTGGTATCATTCCTATTGTTAGAAAAATATGATCTATTCTGGTGAAGGTTTGATGAGGGTGAGAGAAATAAGTGAATTTCTTTTTCATTGGGTTACTTTCTCTCCATGAATCTACCAGATTGTATTTGAAAAGAAGTTGAGAAAAAGGTAATCTAGAGGTTATTTTGGATGGTGTAAAAGGTGATTTATCTAGAAATGGGAGGAGGACCTGGTTCGAATCCCCACACATTATCACTGTTCCTATTTTGTGTGTATTAATCACTTTTAATATATGTGAGAGGAATGGTGTAGGTTGTTTGTTAGGAGCGTAGTAGGAAATCACCGTGATTGCTGTATCCATTATATAACCCATGAGTATCAGGTATCTACCTTCTGGGTCTTTAATTTCTGATGATAAGGTGAATGGTGTGGATCAGTGAAATGCAATTAGAGTTCCCCTTTGCTTGGTACAGGCAGAAGCCGTGTAAATTTGTTGATAAAAAGGAGAAATATATTTTGGAGAAGAATCTTTGGTGAAGTGTGTTTCTTGGAGGCATACTATGTGAGCCTTCTTGTTATGGAAAGTACGGAAGGCTTTGGTCCTTTTTTGAGGGACATTTATTCCCTGAACATTCAGGGAAAGTATATTTAGTGGTGCCATGGCAATAGATCAAATAGTTTTGACTTACTTTTTGTTATGCAGAGCTGACTGCGCAGATCAACCTGTGTGGACTGAAGAGATGAATAGATAGAAAAGAAACCAGTGAATTCTGGAGTAAAGAGTAAACAAAAAACATATGAGATTAGATGATACATTGTATAAATTATTTTTTGCAAGTAATCACAATTTACCCGTGAAAGAGAATAAATATCTCTCTCAGGGGAATAAGTGCCTTTGTCACACTCCCACATAATATGGTTGGGAGAATGAGGAGGGCTAATGGGGGTACACGGATCTTCCGCATACAGGAGAGAAGTGCTATGTCAAAAGACATCAAAATGATGTTTCATTAATTGGAGTGCAGAATATAGTTTTTGTTGAAATTATTTATTCCAGGGTGGTTGTATATGGTTAGTCTTGCCCTAGGCTAAATAATTCAGTTAGAAAGGTACTGTTAATAACTTTGGTATTGATGAAGATAGTTTGAATTATTTTGGGACTTTAACCCCTCCAGAGTAAACAATTACATATGTTATTCATATGTAACTGTTTAGATATGTTAACTCATAAAATTGAGGTTGTATTGCTTCAGATTAGAATAAACAAAAACATAATTCTAGGAACTAGTTAGGTAATAATATATTTGTTTTAAGAAAAGAAAGAAAAAGCTTCCATTACTTCTGGATTATTGAACATATTTGTCCTAAAAAGTAATAAATCTATTGTTATTACCTGATAATATATAACTGAACAAGAATTTCCTTATTTCACTTATATATTCTAAGGCTATATGAATCAGAAGTAATAAGAAATATAACTGGAATATAACATGATCCCACACAGTGTGTGACTATCAGAATGCAGTTACATTCAGTTATAAATACAGGTTTTTTTATAGAGAACCATCTCTTAGTATAATAAATGAAGAGATATCAGGAATTTTAATGTCAGTCCATTGAATCTTCTTGGTCCATGGATGATGTGGCATAACGGCCTCTTTTGTGAGAATGATGATTCCCATTTTGTTCTGGAATTTTCTGGGTGCTGCCTGAAGGTGAAGATGATGCCATTCTTCTGCGTGTGGGAGTGTTGCTGCTTGTGGGTTCTGTCAGATTTAGTTTTAAAAGGGTTTGTTGTAGTTCATCTGCTGATCTGCTTCTGTAAATTGTACCTTGGTGGTTAAATCTGACTGAAAAGGGGAAGTCCCATTGATACATAATGTTGTGGCGTTGCAGTTCCATTAGTTGGGGTTTCATGGATCGTCTTTTAGTAATAGTAAGTTGGGATAGGTCAGCAAAAATTTGATAATTGTGTCCTTGAAAATTAAGTTCCTTTTTTTCTCTTGCAGCAATTAGTATTTGTTCTTTCGTTCTGTAATAATGAAATTTTGTGATTATATCACGTGGGGGTCCATCTTTCTTTTTGGCTGTGAGGGCTCTGTGTACTCTGTCCAGTTCTAAACGTTCAATAGGGATATCTGGCTTTAGTTCTTGTAATAGAGCAGTAATAGTAGATTGCAGGTCTGTCACAGTTTCAGGTATTCCCCTTATGCGGAAGTTTGAACGTCTGGCTCTATTTTCGCAATCTTCGAGCTTAGTTTGAAGTATTAAATTCTCTTTTTTTAATTGTTCCAATTCTGTTATATTTTCTTGGGTTGTAATTTCAATTTCATCCATTTTTATTTCTAAGGCTGCGGTGCGGTTTCCCAGCTCTCTTATTTCTTTGGTTAGGCTTTTTGTTATTTGGTCTGAGGTTTGTTTTAAAACTTTATGAAGCATCTTTTCAAATTGTAATAATATTACTGGGGATACTGAGGAGGCTTGTGGAGAAGTTTGTGAGAGGATTTGTTCTGTATCTGACTCAAATGGAGAGTCTTGCTGTGACATTTTCTGTCTGTGAGGGTGCCCTGATGCTGTATCTTGTGAGGTGACTGGAGCTGCTTCAGCTGCAGTGAGTGCCTGTGAGCTCTTTGTGAGGTGATTTTTATTTCTGCCACGGTTTCCTCCCAGTACCATATTTCCTGCCCAAACTTTCGCAGTTTGTTCCCTGGGGCAAAAAGGTTCAAATGGATACCTTTTAAGCCTGCAGGCACCGCTTTGTCCTTCTCTTCTCTCCTCAGCGGTGTGGAGCTCTAACAATGCATGTCTGCTCCGCTAGGCTCCGCCTCCTGCCCCCCGTCTTTGTCCTTTTTTTCACACAAATAGAGCTTTCTTTTGGTGGTATTTAATCACCACTGAGTTTTTTTTTTGCTCTATAAATGAAAAAGACAGAACATTTTGTAAAAAAAATGCATTTTTCTTTGTTTCTGTTATAAAATTTTGCAAATTAGTAATTTTTCTTTATAAATTTTGGCCAAAATGTATACTGCTACATATCTTTGGTAAAAATAACCCAAATTGGTGTTTATTATTTGGTCTGTGTGAAAGTTATAGAGTCTACAAGCTAGCAGGTTTTTTTTTCTTTCCACAATTCTTTGCAAAATTAAGATTTTTTTCCTTTTTTTTCTTCACAAAATTGTCATAACAACAAGTTATTTCTCACATACAGCATATGCATACTTCCAATTACACACCAAAACACATTCTGCTACTCCTTCGATACCACATGTGTGAGTCTTTTCCACAGCCTGGCCACATACAAAGGCCCAATATGCAGGGAGCACCATCGGGCATCCTAGGAAGATATTATACACTTATAATTTGTAGACTACCTCTTACACTTTTGAAGGCCCTGGAGCACTAGGACAATGGAAAAGCCCCAAAAATGACCCCATTTTGGAAAGTAAACACCCCAACATAAAATCTATGAGGTATAATGAGTCATTTGAACATGCCATTTTTTTCCACAAGTTTTTGGAAAATGTGGAAAGAAAATAAAAATGCATTCTTGTTTAAACAAAGTTGTCCATGTATAAGATATTTCTAACACATATCATGTACATAGCAAAAATTACACCCCAAAATACATTCTGCTACTCCTCCAGAGTATGGCCATTCCACATGAGTGAGACTTTTCCACAGCCTGGTCACATACAGAGGCCCAACATGCAGGGAGCACCATCAGGTGTTCTTGGGACATACATTTAAATATAATTTGACTACCTATTACACTTTTGTGAGGCACTGATGAGCACTGTAGTGGCACTGATGGGCACAGTAATGGCATGGATGTGACTTGGATGAGCACTTATGTGTACTGATGTGGCACGGATGAGTACAGATGTGGCACAGATGAGTACTGATGTGGCACAGCTGGGCATGAATGAGCATGGATGGGCATGGATGAGGCATGGCTGGGCACGGATGAGCATGGCTGGGCATGGATGAGCACAGATGAGCATGGCTGGGCACAGATGAGCATGGTTGGCCATGAATGAGCATGGCTTGGCATTTCTGAGCATGTCAGAGCATGGCTGGGCATGGATGGGCATGGCTGAGCATGGCTGGGCAAGGATGAGCATGGCTTGGCCATGGATGGATGGACGAGCATGGCTGGGCCATGGATTGATGGATGAGCATGGCTGGCCATGGATGGATGGATAGATGAGCCAGAAGGGGCACAGATCAGTGCTGTGGACACTTCACATCCATCCCACAAGCGCTGCTGCATCTGACTCCCTCCTCTCCTTGCACACTGTACCGATCGATGTGAGGAAAGGGAGGCGATGAATCGGACATGCATCAGTTTGTTGACAAGTGATCGTTCCGTCATTGGACGGAACGATCATGTAGTAAAGGGCTGCTGTCAATGGCCTTTTACCCCTGTCCATGACTCTCCGGGTCTGGAAGACCCGACGGTCACGGACATTACTGGGTGCGCCCTCCCAGAATTATCCGACCATGCTGTAGCCGTCATTCGGGATCGGCAACTGGTTAAAGAACTTCTTACTAATGTTCAGTCTCTTGACCTTATACATAAGAAACCACTTTGATGTTTGTAACATTGATTCTGGATGCGTTGTTTATTACCAAATAAAACTTGTTTGGAAAAAAAAAGAAATCTAGTGCTGATCAAAAACTACATGAACTGCTACAGTTAACATCCCTCCTCCTTGAGGAACTAGGAAAAGTAACAAAATGGTGGTATGTCCTGCCACAGAAGCTGTTCTATGAATGCAGGAATAAAAGTGTGAAACTTCCAGTGAGAGCTCTTCAGTCCAAGTGAGTGGCTATGACAGTGCATCTGTGATGCTATGGGTTATTCCGTAGTGTCCAATGATGACATAGCGAGCCAATTTGTGCAATATTACACCTAATTGTATACTTTGCCACTTTACTCTGTAGAACCCTTTGACAACAGATCCCAGTTAATTGCTGACTTTTTCCAGCGTTACAGTCCTAAACCCATAGCATCACGGGAAGACCAGAAATTAGAATGCCTGCTTTCAGGAAGAAGTAACACTGGCTCTTAAACAATTAAAAGTGGGGAAAAGTTCAGACTCAGAAGGCATATTACAAGACCTTCTCCAAGGTTCTTACACCCCCCTTTCTTGCTGCCTTCATCTCCCTGTCCTCCCAGTCCCCTGGCTCATGGGACCCCCTACAGGCACACATCACTGTGATTTCCAAGCCAGGTAAAGACGCTCTGCTCGTGACTAACTACAGTCCCATTTCTTTTCTGAATGTGAACCTTAAACTTTTTGGAAAATTCTAGCAAACTGATTGCTTCCACTTCTTCCAACACCTATTTCTTTAGATCAGGTGGGCTTTATCCCAGGTAGGGAAACCAGGGATAACACCTTAAAGGCTATTAATTTACATCATTGGCTCACCTTTTCAAAGCAGCCAGGATTCTTCTATTATCTTTGGATGTGGAGAAGGCATTTGATAGCATGTAAGTGTGAGCGCTGGATTCAACACATTTAGAAGGATTAAAAAATTATTACAGGGGGGCAGAGCTTGCAGCAGAAGGAGATGGACGCTCACTAGCTGAGCTCCTCTGCACTCAGGGGAAATAACGGCACACATCACCTGTTATACCCGACAGAAAAGGCACAACATATACCAGCAGACCCGCAGCACATCCCAGTGACCTGACCGAACATGCCGCGGAGGAACAAAGAGCTCCGTAAGCCGCAAAAACTTACAGAATACTATCCGCTCGGGCCTAAGCAAGATGGCGGCGGACCGAAAGAACGAGGTATGTCTAGCACTCCTCAATACAGCCAAGGGAAAGGCAATCCACAAAAAAGGAATGCCCCACAAAGGAGCACACAGTCTCCGATTCACACTCCTACCTCGGGGAGCCCAGAAAAAGCAAGGGTGAGGCTGGATGCCTCAGATACCAGCCAGGACATGACACAAGGCCTAGATTCAGGGGAGGATACCAGAGACCTCCCTGACTCCATTGATCTATTCCCCACTAACAATCAGCCCGTCCTGGACACCACCCTTAAGGACATGTTAGTGTCTCTTAGAAGTTCATTGCATGCTGACATG
Organism: Aquarana catesbeiana; assembly: GCF_042186555.1. Classification (NCBI taxonomy): domain Eukaryota; kingdom Metazoa; phylum Chordata; class Amphibia; order Anura; family Ranidae; genus Aquarana; species Aquarana catesbeiana. Next base: position 401,525,033 of record NC_133326.1, on the reverse strand, counting down.
CTATCATGTGTCCATAAATTTGGAGTGGAACTAAGAGATACTACAGCCAGAGTAGATCACATAGAACATAAAATGGGGGAGTTTGCGACCACCATTGATGATCTTGTTGATGCCCATGACAGTAACACTGATGAGCTGGACGCCATAAAAGCTAAAATGGCAGACATCGAAGACCGCTCTAGGAGAAACAACATGAAAATAAGGGGGGTCCCCGAGTCAATCCAACAATCTGACCTCCGCACCAATACAGCACAATTATTTCAGGCTATAATCCCTGAATTATCAGACCTGGACATAACAGTGGACAGGATCCACCGCCTACCTAAGCCATCACACCTACCAGACAACTTACCCAGAGATGTTATACTCAGGTTACATTTCTTTCAAATGAAAGAGCGCCTGATGTCGGTCGCACGCAACAAAGACCTCTTCCCACCACAGTACAAAGATCAACAATTCTTTGCAGATTTGTCCCAATTCACTCTACAGAAAAGGAGGAACCTCAATACAATATCTAATGCCGCGTACACACGGTCGGACTTTCTATCCTACTTGGTCCGGCACACTTTCCGACGGACTTTGTCCGCCAGGTGCACCGGACTTTAAAACGGACGGACTTGCCCACACACGCCCGGACTTTCCGGCGGGCTAAGTCCGCCCGTCTTTCCGACGGACTTTCGCCGGAGTTATGGCGGACTTTCAGAATGAACGGACTTGCCCACACACGGACAAGTCCGTTCATTTTGAACGTGACTCCGGTGCGACGGGACTAGCAAAGGATGTCAATCTTGCCGCTTTTATCGGCGAGATTGACACCTTGCGAGCCCCGTCGCGGGTCATACCAGGCCCTTAGGTCTGGTATGGATTATAAAGGGAACCCCGCTACGCCGAAAAAACGGCGTGGGGTCCCCCCTAAAATCCATACCAGACCCCCGATCCGAGCACGCAGCCTGGCCGGTCAGGAAAGGGGGTGGGGACGAGCGAGCGCCCCCCCCTCCTGAACTGTACCAGGCCGCATGCCCTCAACATGGGGGGTGGGTGCTTTGGGGGAGGGGGGTGCCCTGCGGGGCCCCCCCACCCCAAAGCACCTTGTCCCCATGTTGATGAGGACAAGGGCCTCTTCCCGACAACCCTGGCCGTTGGTTGTCGGGGTCTGCGGGCGGAGGGCTTATCGGAATCCAGGAGCCCCTTTTAATAAGGGGGCCCCCAGATCCCGGCCCCCCACCCTATGTGAATGAGTATGGGGTACATGGTACCCCTACCCATTCACCTAGGGAAAAAGTGTAAGTAATAAAACACACTACACAGGTTTTTAAAATATTTTATTAAACAGCTCCGGGGGGGGATCTTCCTCCGGCTTCGGGGGTCTTCTTCCGGCTTCGGGGGTCCCTCCGCTTCATCTTCTCCCGGCGTCCGGTTGGTTCATCTCCGCTCTCTTCTCCCGGTGTTCCTGTTCTTCGGCCGGCTCCTCTGCTGTCTTCAAGTAGCAATCTTGCCAGCAGAGGTCCGGACTTCTGGGCTTCTGGGCTTCTGGGCTTCTGGGCTTCTTATCTTATCTTCCCCAGATGTTGACACGACGCTCTCTCCTGCTGGACTGCTCTCCGAGGGCTGCGTTGTGACTTATATAGGCGGAGACCCCGCCCCCTTTTGATGTCACAGTCCCTGGGCATGCTGGGACTGTGACGTTTTAGGGGGCGTGGTCACTGGGTGATGTTGACCATGCCCCCTAAAACGTCACGTAGCGGGGTTCCCTTTATAATCCATACCAGACCTAAGGGCCTGGCATGCACCGCGCTCACCGCAATAGGAAGATTTGTTTTTCCTATTGCAGAGAGCGCGAGATGCAATACCCTGCCCTCGCATCGTATCTGGTCCGTCGGACCAGCCTACACACGAGCGGGCTTTCCGTCGGACCAGCACACACACGAGCGGACTTTCCGCCCGAAACTGAGTCCTACGGAAAGATTTAAAACTTGTTTCAAATCTAGGTCCGGCGGGCTTTTGGGAAGAAGTCCGCCGGAAAAATCCGCCGCCGCCCACACACGGGCGGATTGTCCGGCACACTCTGGTCCGCCGGACCAAGTATGCCGGAAAGTCCGACCGTGTGTACGCGGCATAAGACTTTGAGGACCAATAAAATCACATATAAGTGGGGGTTCCCTACAAAACTGATCATAACAGGGTATGGTAAGGAACATGTGGTGGACAATCTCGCCAAAGGCTTGCTCTTACTTCAAAAATGGCATATTATCCCAGATGATATGCATAGAGACCTCAATGCAAAAAGCCCTGATCATATTGCTGAAGATTGGAACCTGGTCACATCCAAGAATGCCCGCAAACACACCTAACCAAATAAAAAACAATACAGGTTACATATAACTGTCCCCTGAAACAGAAGTATTATCTGTTAAGCTGAACTGAAATTTGGCATAACCCCTGATTACCATATGAGTGACTTATTGTCACACTCAGGTCGTAAGGACCTACTCGCTGTTTCTTGTTCTATTTTACCATTTTTTTTCTTTTTAGTTATTCACAAGTTATATCGGCAGCCGCAGAACTTTGCTACATCCCTCAAGATTGACCACGCCGTACAGCAGGACTACTTTAACCTCATCCTCCCATACTTCAGTCGCATCAAGATCTATCCTGACAAGCTAACCACCAAATGTAAGTGTTATATACACATGCCTCACTATGCACTCAATCCTACTCTCAAAAGATGCCTATAACTTTTCTAACAGTCAATGCTAGAGGTCTTAATCATCCGGCCAAACGCAGATCCATGTGGACATAAGCGATTCAACATAAAGGGGACATTTTCTGTGTACAAGAGACACATTTCAAAAAGCAGGCTCAACCTACATGCTCTCATCCTAAATTCCTGCATATATTTTTTGCAAACTCTAATACCAAAAGAAGAGTAGTCCTCACAGCAATAAAAGACACAGTAGCCTTTCACCTTCATAAGGAAATACAAGATGCACAAGGCAGATACCTCATCTTAATATGTGATATCAATAACACCACTTATACAGTGGTGAACGTATATGCCCCTAATATTCACCAGACCCGCTTTCTTCATAAACTATTGAAAAGAGTGCTGCGAACACTGAAGGGCCACCTGATTCTCTGCGGGGACTTTAACCTGCCACCGGACCCCAACATGGACTCTAGTTCAATAACTAAGAGGAAACCCCAAACACTTCAAAGCCTTTTGAAGACTTATGATATATATGATGCATGGAGATGCCTCAGAAAGGGACTACTCCTTCTTTTCAGCTAGCCACAAAATGTATTCTAGACTCAATCTTTTTTTGACCGATAGATGGTTACTAACCAAAATTAAAGCATCGCAGATCAATAGCATTACCTGGTCGGACCATGCGTCGGTCTCACTGTCGGTGGATGACCGATCCACTAACAGTGCCACCTTTGTTTGGAGATCCAATCCACACCTATTGCAGGATGATCCTTCCAGGTCTGCCTTACAAAGGGATCTGGAGGAATTTTTTGAACATAATGTAGGTTCAGTTAATGACCCTTTTGTTACATGGAACACGCATAAGGCGTTTATGAGAGGTCTTCTAATTAAACTAGGGGCCAGGGCTAAGAGGAAGAGGGGGCAGTGCATATTGGATATTTCCAAGCAAATCCAAACATTAGAAGAACAAAACAAAGCCAATTTCACTCATAGGATAACCGAAGAAATAACCAAGCTGAGACATGATTTACGTCTTATACTGCTGGATGATTTTGAGAAATCTTCCAGGAGGTTGAAAATGACATATTATGCCACTGGAAATAAGGCAGGGAAATTATTAGCAACTCGTTTACGAGGTATTAGACATAAAACTAAAATTCCCTGCATTATTCACCCAGAAACTCAGATAAAATTATACCACCCCCAGGCAATAGCAGATGCCTTTAGCAATTACTACGGGTCTTTATATAACTTAAAAAAAAGATCCTCAAGTAACTCAACCATCAACCAATATTATTTCCGAATTTCTCAGCAAAATAAATCTACCTCATCTCACAGAAAACCAAATTGAAGCACTGAACTCCCCTTTCACGACGCAAGAGGTGTCTCAAGGGATAGATTCATTACCCAAAAATAAATCTCCTGGACCTGATGGATTTACAGGAGAATATTTCCAAACGTTTAAGGAAATATTGTCACCTAGACTCACTGAAATATTTAACCGAGCTGCCTCCACCTCCTCATTTCCCTCTGAAATGTTGAAAGCGATGATTGTAGCATTGCCGAAGCCAGGGAAGGACCCAGACACCCCACAAAACTTCCGCCCAATATCATTACTCAATAATGACTTAAAATTATATGCCAAACTAATAGCCGGAAGAATAGTTGATCTCCTACCATCTTTAATTCATCCAGATCAATCTGGTTTTACCAAGGGATGCCAAACAGAGGATGCAACTAGACGCTTGATTAATCTTATATATACAGCCAACAGGACTGGAACGCCTTCTCTGCTCCTTGCTTTGGATGCAGAGAAGGCGTTTGATAGGATCCACTGGACATACTTAGAACAAGTTTTGACTAAATTTGGTTTCGTGGGCCAAATATATCAAGCTATTATGGCACTATACACAACACCGTCACCACAGGTTTACATATCTGGTATGCTCTCAACCCCATTTGATATTACAAATGGGACACGCCAAGGGTTCCCATTATCCCCATTAATTTTTAATCTCTTAATGGAACCCTTGGCAGCATATATCCGTCAACACCCCAAAATTAAAGGATTAACAAGCGGGAACAAAATGCATACCATAAGTCTATTTGCGGATGATATAATTTTAATTCTTACAGACGTAACGTCCTCCCTGGCTTCGGTTCATGATGCTTTACATTTATTTAACGCTATATCTTACTATAAAGTACATGACACCAAGTCCTACCTACTGGGTCAGGGTCTTACAGAAAAAGTGAAACAAAACATTACTTCTAAGTTCCCATATAGATGGAAAGAAAAAGGCATTGCATACCTAGGAATCACTCTTACACCTAAAACCTCAGAATTAGTTAAAGAAAACTACACCCCATTCTTAGATTCATTGAAATACAAACTTGACAGACTGCAAAAGTTCGAACTATCATGGTCAGGCAGACTAGCAGCATTTAAAATGCAAATTCTACCACAATTTCTCTATCTATTTAGGACCTTACCAATACCTGTTCCACAATCCTTCTTCCAACAAGCACAACTCACAGTCGACAGGTTTTTGTGGGCAGGTAAAAAAGCATGTTGTGCTTTCAACAAACTTATCAAAATTAAACAGATGGGGGGGATAGGACATGTTTCTATAAAAGATTATTATGCAGCTACCATACTTACCCAAGTAAAGGATTGGTTTCCTCAAAACACCACCACATTATGGTCGGATCTAGAGAGCGCACAAATGTGGACAAAAGTCCACATCACTATACAAAACCATCGTCGTGTGCACCTACCATACAGGCTTCTGTTGAATCCTGGAAATATTTACTTACAAATATAACTCAAGAGGATCCACAAATTCTTCTAAAATTCCCGATCACAGCATTGGAACATGTTATCCTTGACTTATCACTAATTGGTGTACAAGCAAAATACTCCTCTTAGAGGACCTTTTTATAGGACCAACACTGAAATCATTCAGATCATTACAGATCGAATATTCCATACCAGCCTCCGAGATTTACAAATATATCCAGTTATCCCACCTATTAGACAAAAAGAGTAGCAATCTACTTACCCAACTACCTTGGAAATTAGCTTTCTTTTACACCAATTCTACCACCAATTCGACCCAAAAAGCTACATCATTATTCTATAAATACCTACAAGATAAACACTCCTTTTGCAAAACTACTAATATCACAGTGTGGGAAAGGGACTTCGAGAGGACCTACACAGAAGAACAGTGGATAAAAGCGTTCAGGGTTACATATAATTCCACAAGAAGTGCTAACCTTTGGGAATTGTACTATAAAATTCTGTTGCGGTGGTATCTCACCCCACACAGGGTTTCCAAATTTATAACTGCAGCATCCCCTGATTGTTGGAGGAACTGTGGTCACAGAGGTACATTGCTACATATACTGTGGTCCTGCCCATGCCTTAAAAGTTATTGGACCCTTTTGTTCAATACAATAGAACAAATCTCAGATACTAAAGTTACATTTACCCTAGGTATGGCACTTCTGTCATTAGGAATAGAATTATTACCTGCACCACTGAGAACAGTAGTATCTCATTTACTTATAGCAGCTAGACTCACCATAGTTAGACATTGGAAAGAGACTAGCCCACCCTTAATAGCGGAAACCCTAAGCATAATGAACACACACAGTGCTTATGAGATACAATTTGCTCGTAGCTGGGGGAACTATAACCAGGCTTCTAATATATGGAACTCCTGGTTAGCATGGTATCCAAAAAACTTAGGTCTTAACTTTTATGGGAACATTAAATAATTATATAATTAAATAATTACTAATTAAATAACTTAATAATATATGGCAAAATGATATATATAACAAGTCAATACATTACGGATGGTCAACAGACATAATTCTCTAACTGCGGATATAAGTTAAAAGTTTTGTTACTATTTCTTATGCGGTTCTGTTCATGTGTTGTCCAAGCAAGAGATATAACATGCAAATATGGAATATACCTATGTTTTGACTGAAAACTAGACTCAACAGGATATATTTGGGCTGTGAAAACCTCCCCCTGCTGGACACAGTTAGTTCCCAAAGGGGTGTCTAGGGGAGGTGAGTAACACTCTTGGTATATCTATTAACTCAAGTTGTAACATGACGTATACTTATAATTATACTTGCTTTAACATTAACCTTTGAAAGTTAAAAAATTGAGACAACTCTCACTGAATGTATTTTACTTTACTTTTTGTTAATTATTTACTGAAGAAAATCAATAAAAACTTATTGGAATAAAAAAATTATTACAATTAAACCCCCCCCCCCCAAAAAACCTTATCGTTCCTAATAGGAGCAGGTGTGCAACAAAATAATAATAATGAACAAACTACAAACATGAATAAAGGGCTGGGACTGATACAATGAAATGGGTAATATAGGCAAAACTGGCTATTATCTGCTTAACGTCCATGTAAGCTGAAATATAGTCCATTGCTTGCGACTATAGAAGGCAGCCCCGTTTGTATGGAAGAAGCAGTCCTCTGGGTGCTGGAGAAGAAGAACAGAGGCGCCACTCTAAGTGCAGTATTTCAAAACAAATTTAATGAATCTTTAAAATAGGTACTCACAAGGGTACATAATAATCAGGCATGTAGGTAAAGAGTAAGTGCTGCCAGATGTCCCGGGAGTTGTGTCCGATCAGGTCAAGGGATGGCGGTGTTCTCCTTCCTGAGGCCTGAGGAAGGAGCGTAGCTCCGCAAACGCCTCTCCTATCTATACACGGACCCGGAAGTGATCTCGTCCCTCTGGTTACTGTTCTGCATTCCAGCGGCAGGAAGCATCGGCACACAGCAGCGCAGCCTGTCTTATGGAGAACACCGCCATCCCTTGACCTGATCGGACACAACTCCCGGGACATCCGGCAGCACTTACTCTTTACCTACATGCCTGATTATTATGTACCCCTGTGAGTACCTACTTTAAAGATTCATTAAATTTGTTTTTAAATACTGCACTTAGAGTGGCGCCTCTGTTCTTCTCCAGAAGGCATTTGATAGGATGGTCTGGGACTATCCCATATGGAAGAGAACTATATTTCCAATATATTTTTCAAAAAAATGATATATGTGAAATATATTTACAATATATTTGGCCTACGCTAATATATTTTTACATGCACTCCAAAACTGTAAATTAAATTATATTTTCCAAAGGCATATATTTGAAAATATATTTTTTTAAATATATTTTCCAGATATTTTTGAACATCTAAAAAAATGCATTTGAACGTATATTTTTACATATACTTGTAAATGCATTCCAAAAATGTAATCTAAATGTATTTTCCAAAGACATATATTGGAAAATATATTTTTAAAATATATTCTTCAGATTTTTTTAACATATAAAAAAGAAATTTCAACATATATGTTTACATATATTTGTAAATGCATTCCAAACATATAATTTAAATGTATTTTCCAAAGACATATATTATAAAATATATTTTTAAAATATGTTTTTCTGAAAATTTTTAACGTCTAATAAAGACATTTAAACATATATTTTTTTTCTGATATTTGTGTAATATTGACTTGGAAAGTACTTAAAGAAAAAAAAAACTTTAACATAGATAACATTCTGAATACATTTATAAGAGACCCACTCCCATTTTATTGTGGTTTGTTTTACTCTTTTAAAATGTAAAAAAAAATCAAAACCAAAAGGATTCAAATAAAATATTTAATTTTTTTAAGATTTTAAACACATAATCCATTTAATACAAAACAGATAAACCTCTCGCATCAACCTTCCATTCCCAAATAATTTTTGTACAATTCATTCTGAATTGAGAAAACTTGTCGGCTGACCAGCAAAACGTCTTCAAGAAAAATACAGCAAGTCCAGTTACCTTGATTTATTGATTGATCTGGATGAATGAGAACCTTCACAGACATCCACCTCCACAGTCCAAGGATCTTGTCTGCTTACAGGGTACAGAGAGAAAAAGCACACTCCGGATATAAATCTTCAATGTTCTGTTTAATTCCATGAATCAGTAGTTGCGCTATTATTTCCAAACCCGCTCATCCATGTCTTTATGGACCTTGCTTTGTGCACTGGTGCACAGTCATGTTGGAACAGGAAGGGGCCATCCCCAAACTGTTCCCACAAATATGAGTTTTGTGAAATTGTCCAAAATGTCTTGGTATGCTGATGCCTTAAGAGTTCCCTTAACTGGAACAAGCCCAACCCCTGAAAAACAACCCCACACCATAATCCCCCTCCACCAAATGATTTGGACCAGTGCGCAAAGCAAGGTCCATAAAGATATGGATGAACGAGTTTGGGGTGGAGGAATTTGACTGGCCTGCACAGAGTCCTGACTTCAACCTGATAGAACACCTTGGGGTGAATTAGAGCACAGACTGGGAACCAGGCCTTCTAGTCCACATCAGTGCCTGAATTAAAAAATACGCTTCTGGGGGGGCAGGAGGCGGAGCCTAGCAGAGCAGACATGCATTGTTAGAGCTCCACACCGCTGAGGAGAGAAGAGAAGGACAAAGCGGAGCCTGCAGGCTCAAAAGGTATCCATTTGAACATTTTTGCCCCAGGGAACAAACTGTGAAAGTTTGGGCAGGAAATATGGTACTGGGAGGAAACCGTGGCAGAAATAAAAATCACCTCACAAAGAGCTCACAGGCACTCACTGCAGCTGAAGCAGCTCCAGTCACCTCACAAGATACAGCATCAGGGCGCTCTCACAGACAAAAAATGTCACAGCAAGACTCTCCATTTGAGTCAGATACAGAACAAATCCTCTCACAAACTTCTCCACAAGCCTCCTCAGTATCCCCAGTAATATTATTACAATTTGAAAAGATGCTTCATAAGGCTTTAAAACAAACCTCAGACCAAATAACAAAAAGCCTAACCAAAGAAATAAGAGAGCTGGGAAACCGCACCGCAGCCTTAGAAATAAAAATGGATGAAATTGAAATTACAACCCAAGAAAATATAACAGAATTGGAACAATTAAAAGAAGAGAATTTAATACTTCAAACTAAGCTCGAAGATTACGAAAATAGAGCCAGACGTTCAAACTTGCGCATAAGGGGAATACCTGAAACTGTGACAGACCTGCAATCTACTATTACTGCTCTATTACAAGAACTAAAGCCAGATATCCCTATGGAACGTTTAGAACTGGACAGAGTACACAGAGCCCTCACAGCCAAAAAGAAAGATGGACCCCCACGTGATATAATCACAAAATTTCATTATTACAGAACGAAAGAACAAATACTAATTGCTGCAAGAGAAAAAAAAGAACTTAATTTTCAAGGACACAATTATCAAATTTTTGCTGACCTATCCCAACTTACTATTACTAAAAGACGATCCATGAAACCCCAACTAATGGAACTGCAACGCCACAACATTACGTATCAATGGGGCTTCCCCTTTTCAGTCAGATTTAACTACTAAGGTACAATTTACAGAAGCAGATCAGCAGATGAACTACAACAAACCCTTTTAAAATTAAATCTGACAGAACCCACAAGCAGCAACACTCCCACATGCAGAAGAATGGCGTCATCTTCACCTTCAGGCAGCACCCTGAAAATTTCAGAACAAAATGGGAATCATCATTCTCACAAAAGAGGCCGTTATGCCACATCATCCATGGACCAAGAAGATTCAATGGACTGACATCCTAATTCCTGATATCTCTTCATTTATTATACTAAGAGATGGTTCTCTATAAAAAACCTATATTTATAACTGAATGTAACTGATAGTCACACACTGTGTGGGATCATGTTACATTCCAGTTATATTTCTTATTACTTCTGATTCATATAGCCTTAGAATATATAAGTGAAATAAGGAAATTCTTGTTCAGTTATATATTATCAGGTAATAACAACAGATTTATTACTTTTTAGGACAAATATGTTCAATAATCCAGAAGTAATGGAAGCTTTTTCTTTCTTTTCTTAAAACAAATATATTATTACCTAACTAGTTCCTAGAATTATGTTTTTGTTTATTCTAATCTGAAGCAATACAACCTCAATTTTATGAGTTAACATATCTAAACAGTTACATATGAATAAAATATGTAATTGTTTACTCTAAAAGGGTTAAAATCCCAAAATAATTCAAACTATCTTCATCAATACCAAAGTTATTAACAGTACCTTTCTAACTGAATTATTTAGCCTAGGGCAAGACTAACCATATACAACCACCCTGGAATAAATAATTTCAACAAAAACTATATTCTGCACTCCAATTAATGAAACATCATTTTGATGTCTTTTGACATAGCACTTCTCTCCTGTAAGCGGAAGATCCGTGTACCCCCATTAGCCCTCCTCATTCTCCCAACCATATTATGTGGGAGTGTGACGAAGGCACTTATTCCCCTGAGAGAGATATTTATTCTCTTTCACGGGTAAATTGTGATTACTTGCAAAAAATAATTTACACAATGTATCATCTAATCTCATATGTTTTTTGTTTACTCTTTACTCCAGAATTCACTGGTTTCTTTTCTATCTATTCATCTCTTCAGTCCACACAGGTTGATCTGCGCAGTCAGCTCTGCATAACAAAAAGTAAGTCAAAACTATTTGATCTATTGCCATGGCACCACTGAATATACTTTCCCTGAATGTTCAGGGAATAAATGTCCCTCAAAAAAGGACCAAAGCCTTCCGTACTTTCCATAACAAGAAGGCTCACATAGTATGCCTCCAAGAAACACACTTCACCAAAGATTCTACTCCAAAATATATTTCTCCTTTTTATCAACAAATTTACACGGCTTCTGCCTGTACCAAGCAAAGGGGAACTCTAATTGCATTTCACCGATCCACACCATTCACCTTATCATCAGAAATTAAAGACCCAGAAGGTAGATACCTGATACTCATGGGTTATATAATGGATACAGCAATCACGGTGATTTCCTACTACGCTCCTAACAATCAACCTACACCATTCCTCTCACATATATTACAAGTGATTAATACACACAAAATAGGAACAGTGATAATGTGTGGGGATTCAAACCAGGTCCTCCTCCCATTTCTAGATAAATCACCTTTTACACCATCCAAAATAACCTCTAGATTACCTTTTTCTCAACTTCTTTCCAAATACAATCTAGTAGATTCATGGAGAGAAAGTAACCCAATGAAAAAGAAATTCACTTATTTCTCGCACCCTCATCAAACCTTCACCAGAATAGATCATATTTTTCTAACAATAGGAATGATACCAGAAATTATTGCATCAGATATAATTCCGATTCCGTGGTCTGACCATAATGCAGTATACACTACTATAGCCTCAGCCATACCAAAAGCGCATGACCCAACGTGGTACTTACCGGACATAATGCTCAAACACCCACTACATCAGATGGCCATTGAACAAGCTTTAAAGGAATACATATCAATTAATAATACAACAGACATCTCCCCAATAACACTGTGGGAAGCTCATAAGCCTGTCTTGCGTGGTACAATACAAAGACAAATGGCACTATTTAAACGGGAACGCAAAAATCTAGCAAAAAAACTAGAACTCAATTTTAATGCAGCCTACATATCATTTCAAGATAATCCATCTCAGAGTACAAAATCTCATCTGGAAAAATCTAGATTGGAATACGATCTATTTCTCACTGAGTCAGTTGATAAATCCCTCAAACGCTCCAAACACAATTTCTACATGAATGCAAACAAACCAGGTACATATTTGGCTCGGGCATTAAATTCAACTAACAAATCTTTCAAACCAATACGTTTGAAATTATCAAAAAATGTTTACACTTGTAATCCAGTTAAAATAGTCCATAAATTTCACTCACATCTCGCAACTTTATACAAGACAAACAATGAATTTAATCCTACAGAAGCTGAATCCTTCTTCTCAAAAATAACCTTACCTGAGTTATCTCAGAATCAAAAAAGCAGTTTGGATGAGCCTATAACTATAGATGAAGTTGCTAACGCCATAAAAGACCTAAAACTTAACAAAAGACCAGGCCCAGACGGCTACTCGGCTTTATACTATAAAACATTCTCAGAAATACTCTCTCCCATTCTCACTGAAACTTTTAACAAACTTCTAGATGGACATTCTTTTCGGCAAGAAACACTAATGGCAATTGTTTGTATGATCCCAAAACCCCTTTCTGATGATACTTCCTGTGTGAATTATCGGCCTATCTCTCTGTTAAACCTCGATATTAAATTATTAGCAAAAATAATAGCAAAACGCCTCAATAGCATTATAGGAAAATTAATACATAGAGATCAAGTAGGCTTCATGCCAAATAGACAGGCAGGCGATAATATACGCAGGGCAGTGTTATTGGCACATATTGCTAAAAAACGGAAAATCCCTTTTATGTTTTCTATCTCTCGATATTAAGAGGGCATTTGACACAGTATCCTGGCAATATATGCAATATTCATTACAAAAATGGGGTTTTGGACCCCACTTTTTAACATGGATCAAAGCATTATATAATAAACCCAAAGCCTATATAAAATATGCTGGATACAAATCTGAAGCCTTTAATATCGAAAGAGGTACCCGACAGGGTTGCCCATTATCTCCCTTATTATTTGCCCTTATACTCGAACCCATGGCCCAATACATCAGAACAAACCAAACTATAACTGGCATTGAAGTAGGAGGTATTACACACAAATTATGTATATTTGCAGACGATATATTACTTTTTCTATCATCACCACAGGTCTCTGGTCCTAACTTAATACCAGCTCTTGATGGATTTGCAGCCCTATCCGGCCTTATGATTAATCCTAAGAAATGCCTAGTGCTTAATATTTCACTCACAAACATGGAATTGATCCCGGCTAGGGCTGCACTCCCATTCACATGGGCAGAAAAATCAATCCCATATCTTGGAATTCATTTAACAGCATCTCATTCTGACTTATTCTCAACCAATTATCCTCCTGTATTAAGACAGATCACAAATCTAATAAAACAATGGTCGCAACTTCCTTTATCCTGGATAGGGAAGATTAATGCAATCAAAATGACTATTCTACCCAAATTGCTTTATCTATTCAGAGTCCTCCCTATTCCAATTCCTTCCTATTTTTTGAGAATAGTACAAAAAAGAGCAACTTTGTTTATATGGGGCTCTTCTAAACCACGTATACCTATACACACACTACATCTTCCCAAAAAAAAAGGAGGCCTGGGATACCCTAATTTTACTAACTACTACAGAGCAGCACATTTGGCCAGTCTGTCCAAATACCATGCAAAACAGGAAATCCCATTATGGGTATTTATAGAGGCTTCAGAAAATGACCCTCTATTAATATCAAATTTATTATGGCTTGATCCTAAAGACCGCTTTAAAATTCATAATCCCATAACTAAACACTTCTTATCTCTCTGGGATAAACTAAAAACCAAATATCAGTTACAATCTCCACACAATCCTCTCCTTTCTTTTATCAGAAATCCGGCCTTTTATCCGGCATGAATCTACCCAAATTCTTTTAAAGCTTGGACAACATCAGGCATTCAGACACTAAATGACTTCATAGCATCTAAATCATTCCTTTCATTCCCATCGCTTAGAGAAAAATATGATCTACCAAACTCTGAGATATTTAGATATCTCCAAATCAAAAATTTCTATACACCATTCCTAAAGGGGGATACACCATTATCCCAATTATCCATTTTTGAATCAATCTGTACAAAAGATCCATTTGCTAAAGGTACAATTTCATCACTTTATAATCAATTATATGGAGTAGCAAATCTTAATAGACCCTCTTACGTTCAGAGGTGGGAGGAGGACCTGGGACGAACTTTAGAAGACACGGACTGGTCTAATATATGGCTCACATCTAAGTCATCTTCACCCAACATCTTGGCACTAGAGACAAATTATAAAGTCCTAACTCGCTGGTACCTTGTACCCGCTAGAGTGGCAAAATATTCACCTAATACCTCAACTCTTTGTTTTCGAGGATGCCCAGAAATAGGCACATATTTACACATATGGTGGACGTGCCCAGTAATCCAAACCTTCTGGAAGGAAGTCTTCGTGATTGCATCTAAAATATTTAAAAAAATAATACAACCAGATCCATATTTAACTTTACTTAATCTAAAACCGGAATGGTTAACACTCTCTCAATTCAAACTTATGATCCAACTAATAACGGCTGCAAAACAAACAGTGGCCAAGGCATGGAAATCTCCTACATTGGTACTAGCAGAAACAATTCACAGAATGAATAATACAATGTCCCATGCTAAGATGGTAGCCATCGATCAAAATCAAATTCCAAAATTTGAAAAACTTTGGCATCCTTGGGTAAAACAACAGTTCCTGTCAAATTTCAATGACTCTGTCCTGTTGCCATGGTAACAGATTAAATGACTTACAGAGACACCCATTCTAAGGCTTCAAAGAGAACTAAAAAGAATAATAAACTGACGAGCGGGACAACCTTGTGGACCATACCTCTACCTTTCAACCCTTTTTCTTCTTTCTCTTTCCTTTTCTCCACCTTACGATTAAAGCTCATTATCAGAACTTATTTGACCTATATACACTCTACTTGTAAACAATATGTATAGTAGGTATAAATCATTTAAATACCTACAAAAGTAACTAAGGAAATGATATATATCTTTAATTTAGGTTTACGTGACCCCAATGTTAAATATTTGAAATTTCATGATATTTACCTATATAAACCCTACTGTAAAACAATGAGCTTACTTTATAGATCCTTGTAAACTTACTTTATGTATATTTATGTATCTTTATAACATTGTATACTCAATAAACTTCTTTTGACAAGGAAAAAATACGCTTCTGGAAGAATGGTCAAACATTCTCATAGACATACTCCTAAACTTTGTGGACAGCCTTCACAGAAGAGTTGAAGCTTTTAAAGACTGGGATGCCATTAAAGTTCAAGTGCGTATAAAGGCAGGCATCCCAACACTTTTGGCAATATAGTATATATACTGTATATTGTTTTTTTTTACTAAGTCCAGTCCATTGTCTGGTAGCATCTGCACGAAGGGTAATGGAACAGAGAGAATTCCAGCAGCCAATTAGGAGGAATTGGGATATTAAAGTTACACCCCCCAGCAAAAAAAAATGCACTGGACTGCATCAAAAACGCACCAAACATGTCCTGGAATGCATCAAAAACATGCACGCAGAAAAGCATCTGGAACTCATCCGGACTGCGTTTCTATGGTGTGAAACTGGCCCTAATGCCCTGTACACACAACTGTTTTTCTCACTCTGAAGATTTTTCCAACAGAATTCCGCTCAAGCTGTCTTGCATACGGTCATACCAAATTCCGACCGTCCAGAACGCAGTGACATACAACACGTATGACAGCACTAGAAAAAGGAAGTTCAATAGCCAGTGTGCCACCCTTTGGGCTCCTTCTGCTAATCTCGTGTTTATCTCGTGTTAGTAGAAGTTTGGTGAGAGACGATTCGCGCTTTTCAGACTTGTGCTTTTCAGATCGTTTTACTGCTGTTCAGTTTATGCTTGTGGGGTTTGTATCTGTTCTTCAGTGCATGTAGTCAGTTTGTATCTGTTTTACAGTGTGTTCTTGTCCGCTCGTTTCTGATTTTCACCTCGCCCTTCACAGGCCTTGCTGTTCTTCAGTGCGTTCTGTTAGTTCGTTCTGAGCAGCCGACTGTTTTGAAGCCATGTTGTGGGTACGTACTCGTCGTAAAGTTCGTGCTGTGTGGAAGCTTGGTGTTCGGGTTCTTACTTGGACCCAAGCCCAGTCCATGAACAGGGTGGGGAGGAGTTCATGAACCAAGAATTGGTTACTCCAGCATGACCAATTCTCTCATATGCCTTTGCTGAGTGCGATCCAGGAGAATAACCCTGATGATTTCAGGAATTTTCTCTGGATGACAGACCCCGTTTTTCACCATCTGTTGGCTTTGGTGTCCCCTTATATTATGAAGCAGGACACCTGCATGCGGCAAGCTATCACTCCGGAACAGAGGATAGTTGCCACGTTGCGGTACTTGGCAACAGATAGAAGTTTACAGGACCTCAAGTTCTCTACAGTCATCTCCCCCCAGGCTCTGGGGATCATTATCCCAGAGACCTGTTCTGCCATCATTCAGGTCCTGCAGAAGGGGTTGAGGGGCCAGCTGACTGAGAACAGCCACGTATGTGAGCTCGCCCATCCTCCTCCTCCTCCTCCTGCAACAAGTCCACCACCAGAGCCACAGCCTCCAAGGAAGGCTGCAGGGAAGGCTGCAGGGAAGGCTGCAGGGAAGGGTGCAGGGAAGCGTGGATGAAAGGCTGCAGTGAAGAGAAGAAAGTGATGGCCTGGGTTCAGTCTTGTCTGACAGAAGACACAGGCTGGTGTAGTACCACATCCTGGGGACATATATGTCATCTGCTGCTGGTCCTGATCTCTGAGAGTCCTGGACCAGATTGGGCTCCAAATTATATGGACTCCTCAAGCTAACAATTTTATTTTCCACAGACTTGATGTTTGCTCTGGGGGCTGAAAGGCTTCACAAATTCCAAAAGTTTCTCCAGCGCTGCCTTCCTCTTTATTTTGCTACCCAGAA
Source organism: Aquarana catesbeiana (assembly GCF_042186555.1). Lineage (NCBI taxonomy): Eukaryota > Metazoa > Chordata > Amphibia > Anura > Ranidae > Aquarana > Aquarana catesbeiana. The sequence continues at coordinate 401,507,706 of NC_133326.1, read as the reverse complement.
TAAATTGATATTTTATTTTCTGAAAATGTGTTTTTCTACAAAAAGGACAGTTTGTTTGTGAGCAGGCAGGTACATTTCAAAAATACAATGTCAAATTAACAAGGGACAACAACACAAACTAACCTCCTTGAGGTCAATGAAAAATACAAGATAATAATGTTATTGTGGTAACTTGACACACAAAAAAAAATTATGGAGATCACTAGAAAATAATTTTTCACTAATCCAAAAAAAAGGAGATCTTTATGAAATAATAAAAAAAAGATGACTATAAAAAATAATTCTAAACATTATTATGGAGATCTGGCTTTAAAAAAATAAAAAATTATTCATGAGATCACGAAAAATAATAAAGAAATATGTTTATCAGAATTCTGTGAATATCAGCAGCAAAACAACTTCATTATTCTAGCATTATAAAGCACAAAAAGCTATCTCCATTAAGAACGCTAGTTTTACCAGACCGAGTGCTTCCGTCTCGTACTTGCTTCAGAGCATGCGTCGTTTTTGTGCGTCGGAACAGCATACAGACGAGCAGTTTTTCTGATAGTAAATTTTTCTGTTGGAAAAATATAGAATATGTTCTGTAAGTCCGTCTGAATTTTCGACAGAAAAAGTCCGATGGGGCATATACACAGTCGGAAAATACGATGAAAAGCTCCCATCTAACTTTTTCTGTTGGAAATTCCGACTGTGTGTATGCGGCATAAGGGAAACTGGCAGTGAAGCCTTGTGGCTTCACAGCTGATTCCCTACTGCACATGCGCGAAGCATGCTGCGCTTTCTGAATGGCCCAGCAGTAGGTGAAGGAGGAGGGGGCCAAACTTCTGAATGATCTCGCCGCAGCGAGATCTCTCAGAAGTGGGGACAGGTACCTGTCAAAAACAGGTACCCGCTCCCCCTCCCCCAGAAGGTACCAAATGTGGCAATGGAGGGGGGGAGGCAGATAAGTGGAGCTTCCACCTTTGGGTGGAACTCTGCTTTAAGTGTCATAACTAGGGATGAGCCGAACACCCCCCGGTTCGGTTCGCACCAGAACCTGCGAACGGACCGAAAATTCGCACGAACGTTAGAACCCCATTGACGTCTATGGGACTCGAACGTTCGAAATCAAAAGTGCTCATTTTAATGGCTAATTTGCATGGTATTTTCCTAAAAAGGGTTTGGGGACCCGGGTCCTACCCCAGGGGACATGTATCAATGCAAAAAAAACTTTTAAAAATGGCCGTTTTTTCGGGAACAGTGATTTTAATGATGCTTAAAGTAAAAAAAAAAGTGAAAGTGAAGTGAAATATTCCTTTAAATATCGTACCTGGGGTGTGTCTATAGTATGCCTGTAAAGTGGCGCGTGTTTCCCGTGTTTAGAACAGTCCCTGCACCATATGTCATTTTTAAAGTAAAAAATCTCATTTAAAACTGCTTGCGGGTTTAATGTAATGTCGGGTCCTGGCAATATGGATGAAAATCAGTGAGACAAACGGCATGGGTACCCCCCAGTCCATTACCAGGTCCTTTGGGTCTTGTATGGATATTAAGGGGAACCCCGCACCCAAATTAAAATAAGGAAAGGTGTGGGGCCACCAGGCCCTATATACTCTGAACAGCAGTATACAGGCGGTGCAAACAAGACAGGGACTGTAGGTTTGTTGTTAAGTAGAATCTGTTTGTAATTTTGAACAGGTACATTTTTAACGTGTTTAGCTCCAGCCAAAAAATCTTTTTTAAGCTTTTTGGAAAACATAGGGAAGGGTTATCACCCCTGTGACATTTGTTTTGCTGTCTTTCCTCCTCTTCAGAAGATTTCACCTCACTTTTTGTCCCAATGACAAATTTTTTTTGAAAATTTGGGTTTTTTTGTGGAACAAGGATTGGAAAGCATCAGTGGAAAGGAGAAATGTTTTTCCTATATTAACTCTTACAGGAGAGAATTTCCCTTCCTAGGGGTAGATTTCATCTCACTTCCTGTTGTCTCCTTCCGTTTGCAAGTAGGAGTCGTTTGTAAGTTAGATGTTTGAAAGTAGGGGCCTGCCCTATATACTCAGCAGAAATTTGGGCCTTAGGTGTTGTTGTGGCCACAACACTGTAAGCCCTCACAGGGCCCTGCTGTGAAATATTAGATCAAGAATTGTAATTACATGCCCCTGTTGAACAAGGGCAGAAAAATTGGGCCTTTGGTGGTGGTGGTGGTGCTGGTGCCACAACACTGTAAGTCCTCACTCGCTCTTGGTGGGTGCAGAAATGGGCCCTGCTGTGAAATATTAGATCAAGAATTGTAATTACATGCCCCTGTTGAACAGGGGCTGAAAAATTAGGCCTTAGGCACTGGTGCTGGGGCCACAACACTGCAACCCCTCACAGACACTCTAGTTGGAACGCAGGAACAAGCCCTGCTGCAAAGTATTGCATCAAAAATTGTAATTACACGCCCCTGTTAAACAGGGGCTGAAAAATTGGGCCTTAGGCACTGGTGGTGGCACCCAGAACCAAAAATGTTCTTACACGCTATCAGCGTGATCATTGAGGAGGAAGAGGATAATTACTCAGGGATAGTCACTCAGCATCAGCATAGGCAGTCTTTGAAGGGATCTGAGATTTCAAAAAAAATTATTCGGTTACATCAGCATTAGGTGCTTGGTAGCTGGTGGTGATCCAAGACTGATTCATTTTTATGAAGGTCAGTCGATCGAACGAGTCGGTGGACAGACACACCCTGTGATCGGTTACAAAGCCTCCAGCAGCACTGAATGTGCGTTCCGAAAGAACGCTGGATGCAGGACAGGCCAGTAGCTCAATTGCATACTGTGCAAGCTCTGGCCAGTGATCCATCCTCAAGACCCAGTAACCCAGAGGATTTTCGGTGGGAAAGGTGTCCAAATCAGATCTTGCCCCTAGGTATTCCTGCACCATGTAAAACAGACGCTGGCGATGGTTGCTGGAACCGATCATACCTTGGGGCTGTGGACCAAAAAATTGTCTGAACGCATCGGTCAGACGGCCACCTTCTCCACCGCTCCTTCTTTGACTGACCGAAGCCTCAGCAACACATTGTCCAGAAACAGGAGTTTGTAACCTCCCAGTCTCTGGGAACGCATTGCACAGACCTTTCTGCAAGGCCTCCCGAAGATGTTTCATCCTCTGCTCTCTCTGCGATGGCAAGATAAGGTCCACAACCTTACCCCTGTAATGTGGATCAAGGAGGGTTGCCAGCCAGTATTGGTCCTTCTCCTTGATACCACGAATACGAGGATCCTTACGCAGGCTTTGCAGGATCAGGGAGGCCATGCAGCGTAGGTTTGCTGAGGCATTCGGTCCGGAGTCCTCTGGGTCACTAAGGACGACATGGTCCGCAGCCACCTCCTCCCAGCCACGTACAAGTCCATGTGTTTCTTGGGACTGATCCCTTAAAGACTGCTGCTGATGCTGAGTGCCAGGCTCCACCTCCATACTGACACAATCTTCCTCCTCCTCCTCCTCCTCTTCCTGTGTGATCGGCGGGCACGCAGGAACACTGTCTGGATAAAGGGGGCCTTGAGAGCTAAGGAAGTCCTCCTCTTCCTGCCTCTGTTCTGCCTCAAGTGCCCTGTCCATTATTCCACACAGCGTGTGCTCCAACAGGTGGACAAGGGGGACAGTGTCACTGATGCATGCACTGTCACTGCTCACCATCCTCGTGGCCTCCTCAAATGGTGACAGGACAGTGCATGCATCCCTGATCATGGCCCACTGGCGTGGGGAAAAAAAAACAAGCTCCCCTGACCCTGTCCTGGTGCCATAGTCGCACAGGTACTCATTGATGGCCCTCTGCTGCGTGTGCAGCTGCTGCAGCATGGCCAACGTTGAGTTCCACCTGGTGGGCATGTCACAGATTAGGCGGTTCTTGGGCAGGTTAAACTCCTTTTGGAGGTCCGCCAGCTGAGCACTGGCATTATATGACCAGGGGAAATGCACACAGACTTTCCTGGCCTGCTTCAGGACATCCTGTAAGCCCGGGTACCTGCCCAAGAACCACTGCACCACCAAGTTAAGGACGTGAGCCAAACAGGGCACATGGGTCATTTGTCCCTGTCGGAGGGCAGAGAGAAGGTTGGTGCCATTGTCGCAAACCACCATTCCTGCCTTAAGTTGGCGTGGCATCAACCACCTCTGAACCTGCCCCTGCAGAGCTGACAGAACCTCTGCCCCAGTGTGGCTCCTGTCCCCCAAGCACACCAGCTCAAGCACCGCATGGCATCTTTTGGCCTGCGTACTTGCGTAGCCCCTTGAACGGCTACGGAGCACCGCTGGTTCCGAGGACAAAGCACAGGAAGAGGCCATGGAGGAAGAAGAAGAGGAGGGGGTGGAGGAGAGAGGTGTGTCACAATCATTAGCATTTTGGAGGCGTGGTGGCGGAACAACCTCCAACACTACTGCACCTTGTCCTGCATCCTTCCCAGCTGCCAGCAGAGTCACCCAATGCGCCGTGAAACTTAGGTAACGTCCCTGTCCATGCCTGCTGGACCATGAGTCAGCGGTAATATGCACCTTACCGCTGACCGCCCTGTCCAGCGAGGCCAAGACATTGCCTTCCACATGCCGGTAGAGAGCCGGAATCGCCTTCCGTGAGAAAAAGTGGCGTTTGGGTACCTGCCACTGAGGGACCGCACATTCCACAAACTCACGGAAGGGGGCAGAGTCTACCAACTGAAAAGGCAGCAGTTGAAGTGCTAGCAATTTTGCCAAGCTAGCATTCAACCGTTGGGCATGTGGATGGCTGGGAGCAAACTTCTTTCGGCGGTGCAGCAGCTGGGGCAGGGAAATTTGCCTGGTACAATCTGACGTCGGTGTACCAAAATCAGATTGCCCACAAGTACGTGGCTGTGACACACCTAATTCTACACCTTCATTCCTCTCAGTGCAGGTCTCAGAGAGGACTGAAGGTATAGTGGGGTTGGAGATCTCAGCTGATGAGGAGCAAGGAGAGGTCCTCTTTGTTCTTTGGTGTGGGTCTTTTAGATACGCTTGCCAACGAACTGCATGGCAGGTCAACATATGTCTGGTCAAGCATGTGGTACCCAAGCGGGAGATGTTTTGGCCACGCGAGTTACGCTTGAGACATATGTTGCAAATAGCAGCGGTGCGATCTGATGCACTCGTCTCAAAAAAGGCCCACACCAAAGAACTTTTTGAATAACGAGACTGCAGCACCCTGCACATGTGGAGCTTGGGGGTGTGATGCAGTCAATGTGCTGCCCTTAGGCTGGCCCCTGGAGGGCATCCTGCCTCGTTGGTGATGTGCCGCCTCCTCCTCCTCCTATTCCTCTCTCCTATCAGGCACCCACGTTGAGTCAGTGACCTCATCATCCCCTCCCTCCTCATCACTGGAGCAAACCTGGCAGTATGCTGCAGCAGGGGGAGCATGACTGCCAGATTGCTGTCCTTCTTGGGCACTCCCTCTGTCCGTGCTCATGTTACTGCCTTCATCGAGCTCAGTATCATCATCAGAGCCTTCCAAACGCTGGGCATCCTCCTGGAGCATGTACCCAACACTGTGGTCAAACAGTTCGAGGGACTCCTCAGGAGGACATGGTGGGGCTAGGGAAGGAGTCACTGATGACATTGAGCCGAGGGAAGAGGCCGCTGCTTTGCCAGACAAAGTACCCTGGGCATGGGTGAGAGAGGATGAGGAGGATGAGGACGGCTTGGTCATCCACTCGACCAAGTCTTCTGCATGTTGCGGCTCAACACGGCCAGCTGCCGAAAAAAAGGCCAAGCGTGTCCCACGGCCACGTGCTGATGAGGATGCGCCATCTCCACAACTAGCACTAGACACAGAGCCTGCTTGCCCTCTCTTATTGGCTTGTGACTGTCTGCCTCTCCTTCTTGGCCTTCCAGACATACTAATGGCCTGTAGCTGCACTAATCTGGGATATATATATATATATATATATATATATATATATATATATATATATATATATAAATATGTATATATATATATATGTACTGATACTGCAGCTAGCAAAATCAACTGCCTGCCTGTAGTATGAGAACACCACCAACCTCCTACAGGTAGCTTTAGCTGAACACTGTGCAGAGCTCGCAAAAAAATAACTTGTAGCTTTTTTAGCTGCCTGCGGTAGTGATAGGATCAGGAAAACACCACCAACCTTCTACAGGTAGCTTTAGGTGAACACTGTGCAGAGCTCACAAAAAAATAACTTGTAGGTTTAGCTGAACACTGTGAGGTGGATGCACCACACTAACTTGTAGTTTTAGCTGAACACTGTGAGCAGGACGCACAGCACTAACTTGTAGTTTTAGCTGAACACTGTGAGCAGAACGCACTGCACTAATTCGTAGCTTTAGATGAACACTGTGAGGTGGACGCACCACACTAACTTGTAGGTTTAGCTGAACACTGTGAGCAGGACGCACTCCACTAACTTGTAGGTTTAGATGAACACTGTGAGCAGGACGCACCCCACTAACTTGTAGTTTTAGCTGAACACTGTGAGCAGAACGCACTGCACTAACTGTAAATAGTCTAGCTGCCTGACTGTGGTACTAATAGGATCAAAAGAACACCAGCAATTTTCTTCAGGTAGCTGTAAATACTGTAACAAGACAAGCCTGCCTGTCAGTAAGAAGATAACAGGAACGGATCTAGCTGAACACTGTGAGCAGGATGCACTGCACTAACTTGTAGCTTTAGATGAACACTGTGCAGAGGTCTCACTACACTAACTTGTGGGTTTAGCTGAACACTGTGAGCAGGACGCACAGCACTAACTTGTAGTTTTAGCTGAACACTGTGAGCAGGACGCACCACACTAACTGCTAGGTTTAGCTGAACACTCTGAGGTGGACGCACCGCACTAACTTGTAGTTTTAGCTGAACACTGTGAGCAGGACGCACCGCACTAACTTGTAGGTTTAGATGAACACTGTGAGGTGGACGCACCACACTAACTTGTAGGTTTAGCTGAACACTGTGAGCAGGACGCACCCCACTAACTTGTAGGTTTAGCTGAACACTGTGAGCAGGATGCACCCCACTAACTTGTAGTTTTAGCTGAACACTGTGAGCAGGACGCACTGCACTAACTGTAAATAGTCTAGCTGCCTGACTGTGGTACTAATGGGATCAAAAGAACACCAGCAATTTTCTTCAGGTAGCTGTAAATACTGTAACAAGACAAGCCTGCCTGTCAGTAAGAAGATAACAGGAACGGATCTAGCTGAACACTGTGAGCAGGATGCACTGCACTAACTTGTAGCTTTAGATGAACACTGTGCAGAGGTCTCACTACACTAACTTGTAGGTTTAGCTGAACACTGTGAGCAGGACCCACCGCACTAACTTCTAGGTTTAGCTGAACACTGTGAGGTGGACGCACCGCACTAATTGTAGTTTTAGCTGAACACTGTGAGCAGGACGCACCACACTAACTTGTAGGTTTAGCTGAACACTGTGAGGTGGACGCACCCCACTAACTTGTAGATTTAGCTGAACACTGTGAGCAGGACGCACCCCACTAACTTGTAGGTTTAGCTGAACACTGTCAGCAGGACGCACCCCACTAACTTGTAGTTTTAGCTGAACACTGTGAGCAGGACGCACTGCACTAACTGTAAATAGTCTAGCTGCCTGACTGTGGTACTAATAGGATCAAAAGAACACCAGCAATTTTCTTCAGGTAGCTGTAAATACTGTAACAAGACAAGCCTGCCTGTCAGTAAGAAGATAACAGGAACGGATCTAGCTGAACACTGTGAGCAGGACGCACTGCACTAACTTGTAGCTTTAGATGAACACTGTGCAGAGGTCTCACTACACTAACTTGTATGTTTAGCTGAACACTGTGAGCAGGACGCACAGCACTAACTTGTAGTTTTAGCTGAACACTGTGAGCAGGACGCACCGCACTAACTTCTAGGTTTAGCTGAACACTGTGAGGTGGACGCACCGCACTAACTTGTAGTTTTAGCTGAACACTGTGATCAGGACACACCGCACTAACTTGTAGGTTTAGCTGAACACTGTGAGGTGGACGCACCACACTAACTTGTAGGTTTAGCTGAACACTATGAGGTGGATGCACCCCACTAACTTGTAGGTTTAGCTGAACACTGTGAGCAGGACGCACCCCACTAACTTGTAGTTTTAGCTGAACACTGTGAGCAGGATGCACTGCACTAACTGTAAATAGTCTAGCTGCCTGACTGTGGTACTAATAGGATCAAAAGAACACCAGCAATTTTCTTCAGGTAGCTGTAAACACTGTAACAAGACAAGCCTGCCTGTCAGTAAGAAGATAACAGGAACGGATCTAGCTGAACACTGTGAGCAGGACGCACTGCACTAACTGTAAATAGTCTAGCTGCCTGACTGTGGTACTAATAGGATCAAAAGAACACCAGCAATTTTCTTCAGGTAGCTGTAAATACTGTAACAAGACAAGCCTGCCTGTCAGTAAGAAGATAACAGGAACAGATCTAGCTAAACTGAATACAGTGTATATATATGCAACACCTGGGATGCATATATATACACAATACACTGTAAGTGCAGCTAACTGACTGACTGTTCTGCCTAATCTATCTAACTCAAATCAAATGACACTGTCTCTCTGTCTATCTCTTTCAACGCCGGAACACACACTACACAGGGCCGCCGTGCAGGCGGCCTTATATAGTGTGGGGCGTGTACTAAATCCCCTGAGCCACAATTGGCCAAAGCCTACTTGGCTTTGGCCAATTACGGCTCTCTGTTCAGACGGCACTGTGATTGGCCAAGCATGCGGGTCATAGTGCATGCTTGGCCAATCATCAGCCAGCAATGCACTGCGATGCCGCAGTGAATTATGGGCCGTGACGCGCCACACGAATTTGGCGCGAACGGCCCATATCGTTCGCAATTCGGCGAACGGGCGAACAGACGATGTTCGAGTTGAACATGGGTTTGACTCGAACACGAAGCTCATCCCTAGTCATAACCCTGTCCAAGCTGCACTGCTGCCATGTGTAAATAATAGGCTGAGCTAGAAGGTAAATATGTAAGTGATGAGAGCTGCATTCTTGTGTGTGTGTGTATATACAGTGTATATATATATATATATATATATATATATATTGTGGCAGAGCAAGGCTCTGTCACTATGAAAATGGGGTTAAAGTGGACACAGAGTCTGCATATTGTCTGAGTGCAGAGCTACAGAGTGTAGGTTTGAGGTGGAGAGAACTGCTCTGGCAGTTTTCTCCAGGTTTTGCTAGTTCCTTATGGGGCTCTGTAGTTTGGAGATCCTTCAGAGTCTTGGGTGGGACGGGATCTCCAACCCTGTGTCCGGGTCTTGTGGACAGCCAGCAGGGTGTGTGCCCAGGTGCACACAGCCCATATAACGAGGGACTGGTGAGAGCAGAAAGGGTGGAGGGAGGTGAAGTTGGAGCAGTGGCTGCTAGTAAGTGTCTCTGTGTGAGAACAGATGCTGTGTGCGTTGAAGGGCTTCAAAGCTATGTGCGTCCAAGGAGCCAGATGCTGTGTGCGTTGAAGGGCTTCAAAGCTGTGTGCGTCCAGGGAGCCAGAAGCTGTGTGCATTGAAGGGCTGTAAAGCTGTGTGCGTCAAAGGAGCCAGAAGCTGTGTGCATTGAAGCTCTTGAAACTGTGTGTGACCAAGGAGCCTAAGACTGTGTGCATCCAAGCAGCTTGTTTGAGGGGCCTGTTCCCTATAGCAGCAATACTGCTGAAGAGTAGCCAGGTGGGCTAGCATTTTCATTTGGATTTTCTATTGTATTTACTTGCTGAAGCTTGGACCCCTTGCGTGGGATTCCTGGATGGACTTTTGTTGTTTTTTCCTTTAATAAACGTGGGCTACCAGGCCCTTAACTATAAATGCCTCTCTGATGTGGACTCACTGCACTAAAACGCATCTATCCACTTGAGCTGAACAATCCCCAATGTCACAAGTGGTGCTCGAATGCGGGCATGTAGACGGTTGAATCTAGGTCCTTGCTCCATGGTGAGTCGCATCAGGAACTACTGCTAGCTGTGTGTGGCAGCCAGGCGAACAGCATTGCACAGAAGTTTGATGGACTGTGTTGCATGCAGGTTGTGTACCTGTGAAAGGAGAATCGCATATTTTTTCTCTCTGTGTTGCATGCAGGTTGTGTACCTGTGAAAGGAGAATCACATATTTTTTTTCTCTCTGCTGTGAAGTGTGTTGCAAGTTGCTGTGTGTAAGACAGCAAGCATGGGGCGTTCAAAACAGAAAAAGGAAGCAATCCTTGCTGAAGCAAGGGAAAGGGTTCTATGGCTAGAGGGTATTTCACCACATGCCCCAGCCACGCCAGAGAATTTTTCCAAGTGTGAAATTTCTGTGACCTGGGGTAAATTAATCATGTCATCCCCAGTTAAAAAGGAAGTGAAAGAAGTTTCCCCTGGCAACAGGAAGCCAGGTGGACAACAGCGTGTGAAAAAGAGGAATATGGTCATCTGTGGAAGCAATGTCCAGGCCAACAGGGATGTCGGGGATCCAAGGAGTCTGTCTGCTGATGGTCATGACCAGTGGTATCCCTTGGCAACAGAGAGCCAGTCATCAAGGAGATTCCAAGAAAGTAAAGTTCAGCTTCCAGTACCGTGCTTGGAATGTGGTCAAGTGGGGCATGGAATTTTTACTTGCCCAAGGTTCTGGAACAACGCTGAAGAGTCTGGAAAGGCTGCAGTGTCGTCCTATGGCCACACAGAGGAAGTAGCTGGTATGGATGCAGCTGAGAGACCGCGCACTCAAGTGAAGGGTATGATGCCAGCCACTGAAAATGGTAAGACTGTTTCAGTTTGTGGGACTGAACCTAGTGAAATGGGAGTGTGTCCAGCGGGAAGATCCGCAGTGCAAATGGACATAGACTTGCTGAAGTGTGCTACCCGGAGCAGTGGGGAGGCACATGGTGAAGCCCACCTGACAGCAAGGTTAAAGACTCAAATGAACATGGGGACTATGCATGTGCCTGCTATAATCCAGCAGAGTGCTGAAGAGGTTAAACTAGGGGTGACCAAAACTGTTCTTGTGCCATGTTCCCTAGTGACAGGTGCTGCAGAGTTGCCCAGGGAAACTTCAGAGGAGCTCGCAGTGACGGAGCAGAGAGTTTCCCAGGTCAGCTATGGAGCTGCTCAAGGAGGAAAGAGTTCCCCTTTAAAGATAGAGGGTGATGTGAAGAGAGGCTCACAGGCTGTGGTTGGTAATAGACAATCCACAAAAGTAGCAGTTATGTCTATACGTAATGAAAATTCTGATGGTTATGCTGACAAATGTGTTACTGTTGGCAAATGTGATGGTATTGGTGATAATGACATTGAAAAATGTGTTCCCTTTAATGTCATGTCTGAAAATGTTGGAAATGTGTTCACTGCCAATGATGGGAGTAGGATATCTCCCGTGACAACCAGAAGCGCAGGCTTGTCCATGGAAGTCTCATGGGGTCTCCATGTGTTGGAGCCAGAGGTTTTCCAGGATGGCTGTGGTGCTACTCTGGTGAAACAAAGGAAGACTGAGTCACACAGTGAGAGTGTGCGGGCGCAGCCCCACAACCCTAAGTGTAACCCAGGTGTCAAGGGGTTAATTCAGCCAGCAAAAGCTGAAAGTGCAGAGCTGTGTGTGTCAGTAGCGCCCCCAGAGCAGGTAGGGCAAAAGCATGTATTACAGCCTGCCTTGTCAGATGATGTGTCAACCCAAGGGGATATGTATAGAAATGACACAGGTGATGTTTTGGCTAGTGAATCCCAGGTTCCTGTGGGGCCTTCTAGAGTAGGTGATGGAACCACACTAGACTGGGATAATTGGTATGAGAATGCAATCGCAATATTAAATAATGTGGTGGACATAACACCTGCTATGCCCAATGGAGGGATTGCAGATCGGCTGGTGCTCAAGGACACGTTTGTCCCTGCAAAAGTTATTGCCCTCCAGTCTGAAGGAACTGTTCAGGGTGCTGGCATAGCAGATGTGTTGTCCACAGCCCAACAGCTCGGGTGTCAAGGTGACAATGTGACTTGTAATGACCTGCAGTGGCTCACTGACACTGGTGCAGAAGGGTTAAGTGTGAGACATGTGTCTGACAGCGCTCCAGGGGAGCAACAGGCTGTGATGAGGGGTACCTCCAAGGAGTTGGAGGTCTCTTCAAATGTCTCAACCTCACAAGCTGCAGTGGATGAGCCCCTCCATGTCTTGGACAGGGAAAAAGACCTTAGAAAGGTCTGGTATTTAGACATTGGATGTTTAGAGATGACAAAAACCTTACTTGAAATGCTGGAGTTGGTAAAAATGCACTCACTGTACACTTGGGTGTCTCCACCACAGTCGGACCAGGTGGTGCTGCGTAGTACCCATGGGTGGAGCCAGGTGGTACAGGCTGTGCTGGGAAGCCTTGATCGAGAATGGTATTGGTGGGACCAATGCTTATTAACAGTGTGGCAGATAGTCTTGAGGTTCTCTGAGAGGGTGCTCCCAGTTACTGAGTGGTATGGAAGGTGCCCAGGAGAACTGTTGGAGACATCAAAGGTCTCTCCGGCTGGTGTAGTGACTATAAACATCTCTGCTGGTGTGGTCCGAGGTGCGGCTGAGCAGTGGTCAATAGAGGGCGTGGATACTGTTTCACCCGCTAAACCTCATGAGAAGGTAGGGCCCAAAATAGACGCAGCACTAGCAGAGATGCTTTCTATCACTCAGAAAGAGGTACAACTTAAAGTACCCGGAGACACTGTAAAGGAAAGTGCTAATGTTGGTTGCTGCAACAATGTAATGTGTACATCAGAAAGGAGTAGTTTGTGCTTGGATCAGTGTCATTTGTTAGATCAGTTACCCATGGAGTGTTGGACAACAGGTGAGGTGAAGCTGTGCTATGGACCCGTGGGGTGTAATCACTTGCCTGTGTTTTGTCCCTCCTCAGGTCTGGTCCTAACAACAAGTACTGAGATAGATGGCACTGATTGTGTTCGACAGGATGTCATTGAAATGTATGATCTGCTAATGTTTGGTGCTGTTAAAAGTGACGTGGTTGCCGTGGGTAACCAGAGAGAGGTTTTTGAACCTGAAAGACCTGTGGTGAAAGATAAAACTGACGTCTGTAAGCTGAAAGGTAGGATCAGGGAAGGCAGAGTTCCCCCAAGAGAGGAGAGTATGCTCAGGAACCCCAAGAGAAGAGAGGGAAGGCAGAGTATACGGAATTATAGGACCCTGTTAAGATCCAAGGTGGGACGTACCTGGAAGCACACCCGATAAAAGGGTTGGGCCTACGTGGCTGATGGCCAGCACAGAAGTGTCCCAACTGCTATGGTGGGTGCAGGTGTTTCTCCCTCCGGATCGAAACAAGAGGGGGGGGTATGTGGCAGAGCAAGGCTCTGTCACTATGAAAATGGGGTTAAAGTGGACACAGAGTCTGCATATTGTCTGAGTGCAGAGCTACAGAGTGTAGGTTTGAGGTGGAGAGAACTGCTCTGGCAGTTTTCTCCAGGTTTTGCTAGTTCCTTATGGGGCTCTGTAGTTTGGAGATCCTTCAGAGTCTTGGGTGGGACGGGATCTCCAACCCTGTGTCCGGGTCTTGTGGACAGCCAGCAGGGTGTGTGCCCAGGTGCACACAGCCCATATAACGAGGGACTGGTGAGAGCAGAAAGGGTGGAGGGAGGTGAAGTTGGAGCAGTGGCTGCTAGTAAGTGTCTCTGTGTGAGAACAGATGCTGTGTGCGTTGAAGGGCTTCAAAGCTATGTGCGTCCAAGGAGCCAGATGCTGTGTGCGTTGAAGGGCTTCAAAGCTGTGTGCGTCCAGGGAGCCAGAAGCTGTGTGCATTGAAGGGCTGTAAAGCTGTGTGCGTCAAAGGAGCCAGAAGCTGTGTGCATTGAAGCTCTTGAAACTGTGTGTGACCAAGGAGCCTAAGACTGTGTGCATCCAAGCAGCTTGTTTGAGGGGCCTGTTCCCTATAGCAGCAATACTGCTGAAGAGTAGCCAGGTGGGCTAGCATTTTCATTTGGATTTTCTATTGTATTTACTTGCTGAAGCTTGGACCCCTTGCGTGGGATTCCTGGATGGACTTTTGTTGTTTTTTCCTTTAATAAACGTGGGCTACCAGGCCCTTAACTATAAATGCCTCTCTGATGTGGACTCACTGCACTAAAACGCATCTATCCACTTGAGCTGAACAATCCCCAATGTCACAATATATATATATATATATATATATATATATATATATATATATATATATATATATATATATATATATATATATATATATATGTATATATATATATGTATATATGTATATATACACACACACTGTGTGTGTGTGATACATACACACTGATCAGCCATAATATTATGACCACTGACAGGTAAAGGGAATATCTCGTTACTATGGCACTATGGCATCTGGAAATTGGTGTCATATATTAGGCAGCAAGTGAAGATGTTGTCCATGAAGTTTATGTGGTGAAAGTAGAAAAAATGAGCATCACAGTTTGTGTGTATGGGACTATGAAGCCCATGGTGACCCATGTGATACAGCAAAATGCTTCTACAATGGTCACATGAACATCCAAACTGGACTACAGTGCAATTGAAGGTGGCCTGGTCTGATGAATTGAGTTTTCTTTTACATCATGTGAATGGCCGGGTGTGTGTGCGTCACTTATCTGGGGAGGGCAAGTCGGCAGAGGCAGTGTGATGCTTTGGGCAATGTTCTGCTGGGAAACATCGGGTTCTGCCATTCATGTGGATTTTACTTTAGTGTCCATGCCTCAAGGGGTCAGGGATTGGTGTGTGTTTATATATATATATATATATATATATATATATATATATATATATATATATATATATATATATATATATATATATATATATATATATATATATATATATATATATATATATATATATATATATATATATATATATATATATATATATATATATATGTGTGTTGCCAACCGCCAGTATTTTTACTGGCAGCCAGTAAAAAATGGGCGATTTTCTCTTGGCAGTAAATGCCAGTGAAAGATAAATGTTTCCGCGGGAAAGAGGGCAGCCAAAAAGTGACAAACGATATCTGAAACTTGCCATTGGAGCCCCCGGTGGGCCGACCCACCACCTACAGAACGAAGGTGAAGAACCAGACCAAGCCCCCTTGGAAATTATTTCCTCCAGTAACTTGATCAGCAATGAAAGTATGACTGTCTGCTGAAACCAAGATACTACACACAAAATACCCCAACGAGAAAGTGATGAGGCTCACGTGCAGGCCTGAAAATTCTTCCAGCAGGGGCTGTCTGAAGACTGTATGGGAGATTCCAACACAGCTCCTGACAAAGAACATTCCTTGGCTTGGACATATTGAACCAGAAGGCTTGATAAGACCAGTGGACTAAGGGGATGCTGACTTGCCTGCAGGAATGTAGGAAGAGCAGGAGCTTGGTAGATAAGAGTAGCTGGGACAGAATTGGAAACAATCCGAAGCATGCCACCGTCTCGGCTGTGGCCGGGAAAGGAAAGCCCCTGTGACAAACACTGCTGTGTGCTGGAGTATAGAACAACTGCTTGATGACGGAGTGTTACCATGCTCTGAACCCCCACGTGAGGTTGAAGGGATGAACCTGAATTAGTTGCTTCTGAAACATGTGGCATGCCCAAACCCAAGGAAACTCAACCTAGAGAAAACTGACAACAGGCAACCAGACATGAGAACACCACCCCTCTGTGCCTACCTGAGTATAAAGATGTGAGCAGTAATGACCAGACCAGTGGGTGAATGACCCTGATGCCACCCCCCCCCCAGTGTATGAAACAAGTGAGCCTGAGTAACCTGCAGCACAGAGATAGGTAATTAAAACTACTGTGGGTAGTCGTACAGGTGTAATGAAATTAAAATGTGCATCGTATGACGTGTGTTATACAGGCAAGAAGATTGTGGTCAACAATAGTTTAAAAATGAAACCTTAGCCCATATGGATCTGTGGACGTGACAGATCCTGATATGTGAGACCTAGCTAACTAAACCCAGGTGAACAAAGAAACATGAACGAAAGATACGACGAGACATGGAAACAAATGAAGGCGAAACAGCTGTTGGTGTAGACTGAACTGCATGGCACCGACATGCTATGACAAAACATGCTACGACATGACCGCTGTAAGGAAAGGGTCCGTCCGCTGGTAAGATCTATCATTTGGCCTGCAGTACTGAGGTCCACCAGCAGGTTGGTGTCTCCTGGCAGTTTGGAACTGTTAGGAGTGTCTTTCCTTGCTGGTGTTATGTCATCATTGGACCGCAGAACTGACGTCCACCAGCGGATGGATCCTGGCAGTATGGAGCAGACAACACTCCCTGCGCTCAGGTGTTACATGAGGACAATCACTGGCAGTCCCATAAATACCCGGCAAGCTCTCACATGCTTGCCTTGGTATCTTTCTTCCTTGTGCCCTGACCTGTACCTGCGACCTGTATCCTGAACCCTGTAACCTGTATCTGAACCTGAGCCTGTACCTGATCCTGTCCTGATTCTGTCCCTCCTGTGTTCCAGTTCCCTTGCAAGCATGATCCCATCCATTATCTCCCTCTCCTATCCTGCCCTTGTTCAGTTGCATATCCCCTGTGTATGACCCTGGCCTGGCTAACGTGTTTGATTTCGGTACTTCCCTTTGACTGTATATATTATCTGTTGTCTGTGGGTTTCTGTTGGTTGGTTGAGCACTATTTGTATTTGGGGTGTTTACTTATTTATATTACTGTTCTTAAATAAACGTTATTCGTATTCACTTTACATGCGTTTTGGTTTCCTCTTTGCAGTCCACACAATCTGGTCACACCTGTTCATGACAACCGCTATGACAGAAAACGCGTTATAACAGAAACATACTATGGCAGAAACACGCTAAAACAGAAACCCACTGAGACAGAACATGCTAAAAGAGAACCACTGTGACTGATCCACTATGACAGAACCATTACGACAGCACCACTCTGACTGAACACGCTAAGGCAGAACCACTGACAGAACCGCTCTGACTGGACATGCTATGACTAAACACACTATAACCAAAAGATATATACTGCGCTATCCCTTACAGTGTTCAGTAAACAAAAACCAAAAAACCTGTGTCTGTGAAAGACTCAAAAAAGTGTTAGTGCTGCTGCAACCCTAAATGTGAGACAACCTCCATTCCAAAATATTATACAAAGAAAGGCTGCGCTGCTGTGAATAAGTGAGTGTGGTCAAAAACCATTTAAATGACCATAACATATACATACACAAATTACCATAAATACGTGACATATAGGATTACTTTTTTTGTATATGTGCAATCAGACATCAAATATGTTGAACAAGGTCCATACAAAAACGTTCCTTTTTTTTAAAACACTATAACCAAACACACAATGACAGCACCTGCTGTGACTGGTTTCACCATCACTATTTGTAATACTTGACATGCCTCTGTTAATAACCTTCACTGTTCTGCAGCAAATACACCATCTGCAGGAGTAGAATCCTTTTAGATCAATTTTTAATGTTTATTGACCAGGTGGATCTAAAATCTTTTTACCACCTGGTCCCAGATCCCAGTGATCTACACGCTACCGAAAATCCATAGGATATACAAACTCCACCAGCACGACCGATTGTTACAGGAATTGGGTCTATCACGGCGAGACTAGGAGAATATTTAGATACGTTTCTCCAGCCTAGCGTTAAAGTAACTAGGGCGTACTTAAAGGACACATCAGAGTTACTGCAATTACTTGAAGGGGTTAAATTAATTTCATCCTCTGCGTACTATTTGGTGACAGCAGATATCTGGAGATGCACATCTTAAATACGGTGTGATCTTCAGCTGCCGAAAGGTTTGATTATATGTGGAACATATAAAGCATGACAAATGGACTGACACCTATAATGTACTCTTGTATATTGCCCCTCTGGCTGCTGGAAATCAATGTAACAGTTGGGGTATTGTGGCTATGGGGACACGAGGTCAGGGCATGGCTGTATGGCAACCATCATCACAAACGTTTGACGCGATACGCCGAATCAGGAAGTGGAAATCTGAGTCTGAGGAGTGGGTGAGAGAGAGAGCATCTGCACACCTTGGGTCCGCCGTGACCACAGCACACCACTTTAGATGTTTATGGAAGATTTGCTGTGATATTCTTTTGCTTGATTTGAATTTCATCAATGTGAGTGTAATGATTGAAGATTTTTAGAACGTTTTATTAAACTGACTTTTCGTTATTACACTATTGGAGCACTTTTTGTTATTTACATGTGGAGAGATCCTTTGCATACACGGCTGGATATTGGATATTTCTAAACCCTTTCTGTGTGGTTTAAAGCGAGTGAGCCAAACACGAGAGTGTGAGGCATATCAATTCGGTGAGTGTGTTTTCTGAAGGGAGTGGAGTCACTTACACATTGGTGTGGTGGCTGAACAACAAGACACTACAAAAACCTTCACTGAATTTATTCTTTATTTTTATTTTTATGAACTTTATTTTTATAAACTTTATTTTTATGAACTTTTTTTGCATTATAGGAATCATTCTTCTATATACAGTCAGGTCCATAAATATTGGGACATCAACACAATTCTAATCTTTTTGGCTCTATACACCACCACAATGCATTTGAAATGAAATGAGCAAGATGTGCTTTAACTGCAGACTTTCAGCTTTAATCTGAGGGTATTTACATCCAAATCAGATGAATGGTGTAGAAATTATAACAGTTTGTATATGTGCCTCCCACTTTTTAAGGGACCAAAAGTAATGGGACAATTGGCTGCTCAGCTGTTCCATGGCCAGGTGTGTGTTATTCCCTCATTATCCCATTTACAAGGAGCAGATAAAAGGTCCAGAGTTCATTTCAAGTGTGCTATTTGCATTTGGAATCTGTTAACTCTCAATCTGAGATCCAAAGAGCTGAAACAGCAAAGAGCTGTAAAAACAAAACAAACCCATCATAGAGATAGCAAAAACATTAGGTGTGGCCAAATCAACTGTTTGGAACATGCTTAAAAAGAAAGAATGCACCAGGGTGCTCAGCAACACTAAAAGACCCGGAAGACCACTGAAAACAACTGTGGTGGATGACCCAAGAATTCTTTCCCTGGTGAAGAAAACACCCTTCACAACGGTTGGCCAGATCAAGAACACTCTCCAGAAGGTAGGTGTATGTGTGTCAAAGTCAACAATCAAGAGAAGACTTCACCAGAGTGAATACAGAGGGTTCACCACAAGATGTAAGCCATTGGTGAGCCTCAATAACAGGAAGGCAAGATTAGAGTTTGCCAAACAACATCTAAAAAAGCCTTCACAGTTCTGGAACAACATCCTATGGACAGATGAGACCAAGATCCACTTGTACCATAGTGATGGGAAGAGAAGAGTATGGAGAAGGAAAGGAACTGCTCATGATCCAAAGCATACCACCTCATCAGTGAAGCATGGTGGTGGTAGTGTCATGGCGTAGGCATGCATGGCTGCCAATGGAACTGGTTCTCTTGTATTTATTGATGATGTGACTGCTGACAAAAGCAGCAGGATGAATTCTGAAGTGTTTCGGGCAATATTATCTGCTCATATTCAGCAAAATGCTTCAGAACTCATTGGACGGCGCTTCACAGTGCAGATGGACAATGACCCGAAGCATACTGCAAAAGCAGCCAAAGAGTTTTTTTAAGGTAAAGAAATGGAATGTTATGCAATGGCCAAGTCAATCACCTGACCTGAATCTGATTGAGCATGCATTTCACTTGCTGAAGACAAAACTGAAGGGAAAATGCCCCAAGAACAAGCAGGAACTGAGGGCAGTTGCAGTAGAGGCCTGGCAGAGCATCACCAGGGATGAAACCCAGCGTCTGGTGATGTCTATGGGTTCCAGACTTCAGGCTGTAATTGATTGCAAAGGTTTCGCAATCAAGTATTAAAAAGTGAAAGTTTGCTGTATGATTGTTAATCTGTCCCATTACTTTTGGTCCCTTAAAAAGTGGGAGGCACATATACAAACTGTTGTAATCCCTACGCTGTTCACCTGATTTGGATGTAAATACCCTCAAATTAAAGCTGAAAGTCTGCAGTTAAAGCACAACTTGTTCGTTTCATTTTAAATCCATTGTGGTGGTGTATAGAGCCAAAAAGATTAGAATTGTGTCGATGTCCCAATATTTATGGACCTGACTGTATATATTTTCACTTGTCACAGGGTGATAATATTTTTGATTGTTAACACATTTAAATTTGTTGACTGAATATTTATTATGATCACAGCAGTGTGATTTAAGCTCCACTATTTTTTCTCACTTTTCTAATTTGATTATGATTGTGACATGCTGACTGGAACATGCTAAGATTGTAACATGCTGACTGGAACATGCTATGATTGTAACATGCTGACTGGAACACGCTATGACTGGATATGCTATGACAGAACACGCTGTGACAGAACATGCTATGATTGTAACATGATGACTTGGACATGCTACAATTGTACTGTGCTGACTGGAACACGCTATGATTGTAACATGTTGACTGGACACGCTATGACTGAAGCACACTGATGAAAAGATTGTTACTTGAGTTTAAATAGCATATATGAAGAGACTAACGATTTGCCCATTGCTGGTCAGTAGTATGACCAGCATGCTGAGTAGATACTGCTTTCTACCCTTGATTTTTACCAACATTTGCATTTTGAGAGGATTCTTGAACACTGCAATGAAAGCCTGTAATCTAGCTACCTTTGGTGGGCGGACGGCCCACATGATGCTGGTGTGACCCCGGGAGAAGTGGATGGACGCCCCCCTCATGATGCCGGCATGACCCCGGGAGAAGTGGATGGACGGCCGCCCCCCCTCCCCATGATGCCAGCGTGAGCCCGGGAAAATTAGGTGGACGCTCCCCTCATGATACCAGCCTGAGCCCGGGAGGAGGAGTGGGTGGACAGGTGGGTGGCCTTCCCAATGATGCCGGCATGAGCCCAGGAGGAGGAGTGTGTGGACGGGGCACCCCCGATAATGCCTGGCGTGCGCACCGGGAGAGGAACCGCCACGAAACTGCTGCAGCCCACCGCCGCTCTGCCAAGAAACCGGAAGTGACATGCATTGGCTGCAACCCTGAATGCGAGGCCAACACCGGATCAGACAGGGGAGGAGGGATATGTAACCCTCAGGCTCCTCCTACAAATACAGGCGAGCCTTCTTACATATCTCAAGAATGCATGGCCAGCCTTCTTACATATCTCAAGAATGCATCTCCCATCACTTACTTACATGTAAAAACATAATTTTTCCCATTCCTTTTTTCTCATTCTTATTATTGGGATGGGAGTCCGATTTCTGTGCCTACAATCTCCTAAAATGTAAATCCAGCCCTGGGGGAAAACTCTTCAAACAGCATGAGTAACAGAGAATGCAGTCAGATTAAAGCAGGTCTGTAGGAGGAAGTAGGCAGCAGGAACTAGAGGGGTAAGCCTTCACCTCTCACATTCTGTTCCTGTTAAGATCTCTGAAAAGCATGTTGGAGAGCACTCTCTGTATTCTCCTGGATCAAAGGTAAGTGTCTCCTATCAAATAACATTAGAATTGTGAAAGTATGGTGCACGAGTTAAGTTTTATTTGTCTATTCCCTGCTGAATAGTTCTCATTCTGTATTCATTCATCTTCCCAGTTACCATACAACATGTGTACAGTGCTATAAGTAATATTATATATCTCCTCTTCCACAACATGTCACCATGCTGCATATAATATTATATGGCTTCAATGCTATATCCAGTCACCATGCAGCATAATCTCAATGCACATTGCTGCATATAATATAGATATGGCTTTCATGGAGGTCGAGGTGGAAAGCTGAATATTTTTTTTTTGGATTCTGACAGATGGGCCTCCAGCCACTGTCAAAGCACCTGACCAAGACTGACAGCTGGTAAATGCTGAAACCAGAATAAGCACTTGGAAGAAGAAAACCAACAACAACTGAGACAATTATAATATAACCTACCTCTCATCTAGGTAGTTACATTTCTGAAAGCCAGGCAGGTGGAAAATGGACAAATTTGACCAATCATTTGCCCTTTCATTCTACAGTGTTTTAAAGGCAGACGTAGGCAACCTTCAACAGGTGGAGATCTACCTAAACAACATAAGAGAAGTCAAAGATCCCTGGGCACAGTGTACTCCAATGTTGCCTCCTCACACCTGATTTAAACCTATCATTTCCATACTACCGTGCTACAATTGTGTGACTTTCACTGCAATTATTGGTTTCAACATTTTGCCTCCTCACCCTGTCCCAAATCCCTACCCCCTTTAGCTGCTGAGGGGGGAAGGGGCAGGGTGCCATGGGAGGTGGATGCTTGAGAGTTACCATTCGCTCTCAAGCAACCAGATATGGGTAACTGTGAGTTTACTGTACCACATTCATTATAGTATCAGTGAGTGCACTGAGGTAATTACATACTATATGCACAAGGAGGTTTTTTGTTTTGTGGAACATCCTTACTTTTACCTTGTGTGAAACCCTACTGGAATATTTTTGATCAGCAACTGACTGGAGGAAATGCTCTAGGTACATTTTTCCACAAGTAATCAATTTGTAACAAATTAAATGAATGAATATAGTCAGAAAATAGGCCATTATGTTACTTAAAAAGGCTTTATGCATTTCCATAGAGTTGCCTGGCGCATTGGATGCTTTTAAAACCACAGCGCAGATAATAGCACTGAAGAATGATGGTGGCATTTCATCCTGTGTCGGTTTATTGTGTGCATCAGCATCCGTCTCATCTGAAGAGTTGAGCTCATCTTCTTGTCAAGCGTCCTACTCTAGGCCTAAACAGGTTGGTTTTCTTTTGGTACCGAAACATTTAATGTGGTACCAAAACATTAAAGCTTTTTTTTTATATCAAACATGTCAGATTTACCTGCTCTCTGTAAGGGTTTTTGCACAGAGCAGCCCGGATCCTTCTCTTCTCAGGTCCCATGCCGGCGCTCCTGAACCACAGCTCTGTGCGTCCATTCACATACTGATCCGTGCCTCGGCCCACCCCTCCATCTCCTAATTGGCTCACTGGCTGTGATTGACAGCAGCGGGAGCCAATAGCTCTCACCACTGCAGAAAGCCAATCAGGAGTGTGAGTCCCCAGAGAGACAAGGCTCTTGTGGACATCGCTGGATCGAGAGAGAGCTTGTGTAAGTATTGGGGGCTGCTGCACACAGAAGGTTTTTTACCTTCATGTGTAGAATGCATGAAGGTAAAAAACCTTGTGCCTTTACAACCACTTTAATAAAAAAAGTAACTTTCAAGGCAGTGCCTCCAAGCGGCTGACAGATGGAGAGAAGCAGGTGCAGTTAGACCCTGTGAAAACATCAGCTTTGACATGTAGACTGTAAGCCAATTTTACTGTTGTGTCAAAATGAGATATCTTGTTCAGTCTGGTAGTAGTCGGAATTAATAAGGCAGGTTGTGGGCAAGATGTTGATTTTATACAGATTTTTGAAAAGTCTACAATAATTTGATGTTTTTATACATGTTTAATTTTGTTAGTTTTATCCACTTATGCTGTGTACACACGAGCAGACTTTTTGACCGGACTGGTCCGACGGACCGAGTCCGGTGGAAAATTCGACCATGTGTGGACTTCATCGGACCTGCAGCAGAGTTTTTCGGTCGACAATCTGATGGACTTTAGATTTCTCTGCCGGACCCAGTTCCTATCAAAAAATCTGCTTGTCTGTATGCTAGTCAGATGGACGAAAACCGGTGCTAGGGCAACTATTGGCTACTGGCTATGAACTTCCTTATTTTAGTCCGGTCGTACGTCATCACGTACAAATCCATCGGACTTTGGTGTGGTCGTGTGTAGGCAAGTCCATTCGTTGGTGAAGTTTGTCGAAAGTCTGTCAAAAAGTTTGTCGGACCAGTCTGGTCGAAAAGTCTGCTCATGTGTAAGCGGCATTAGTTGCATCTGTTAGAGCGCTTTCACACTGAGGCAGTTTTCAGGAGTTTTAGCAGTAGAAATAGCCTCACATTCAGTGCAACAAGTACTTTCACACTGGAGCAGTGTGCTTGCGGGATGTTAGAAAAAGTCCTGCAAGCAGCATCTTTGCAGCGGCTTGGGAGCGTTATAAATAGCGCTCCCAAAATGCCCCTGCCTATTGAAATTAATGGGCAGCGCTTCTAAAGCGCCACAAAATGGGACTTTTTTCCTCCTCACGCCTCGCTAGCACCTGAAACGCGTTGCAAAAACGACCAGTGCTTTTGCGGCTCTGCAGTGTGAAAGGGGTCTTACATGGCTTTTGGTTCACAAGGAAAATCAAATAAAGTCTAATATTTTCCATTTACTCTTTAAAGCTGCTACTTTGGCAAAGTTTCCTGGGACTTCAAAAGGTGTGAAATATTGCCTGAAGGAAACATCAGTAACCTCAGCAGAATACCACAAATAAACTTTGATGTCATTAATGTAATTTACCACAGTTAACACCACTTTCTATTCTGTGTGTTGTAGTTTTTTTTTGCATACTTACATAAATAATAAAGTTTTGTGTGTATTGTACTGTGTTAGTTTTTTCCACATCCAGAAAATATTTTGGAATTCAATGGGTATACATTTTGGATTATATTTGAAATGCATTGGAAATTTATTTGAAAAACTATCAGAAATGTTTGCTGGTTTTATAGGCCTAGAATATATAAAATACAATATATAAATCCATTTCAGAATGTAATAGGAATATTTTTTAAATTTTGCATTCAGAAGTACATTTTCTGTGGTTCACATGTGACTTTGACAGCTGACAGCCTGCGTGACATAATTGCAGCTTGCTTGCACTTTGCAATATATTTATGGCTGCAGAAATATATTGCTAAATGCATTTAGAAGTACATTTAACATACATTTCTGAATATATTTGCAGCATATTTCACAATGCATTCCAAAATACATTTTGAAAAATATAATTAATATATTAATATCATATATTCAGAAAATATATTTAATAATATATTCACAAATATATTGAAATATATTTTTGAAATATATTGAATATGGCCAAAATTTTAGTATTTCAAATATATGTCAAGCGGAGTTCCAACGACATGTTCAATTTTTTTTAATTTTTATGCATATCTTAGGATCAGAACATAAACATATACCACTCACATGTTTTGAAAATTTTGCCGCTCGATGTCTGCTTTAGGATGAAAAAGTAACTTATATTATCTTGTCTTGGCAGGTCCCATATTGCTTGTGAGCATGTGAAGTCCACAAGAATATTTATCCCGGGATACGGTGCTGCTGTACTTCCAGCATGCACTGCCCATTGTCGCGCATGCGCAATAATAACACATAGCGGCACTGTAAACTATACAGGTTGCCATCACAACTAGTGGTGTCGGCGGAAGTGCCTGCCCCATTGTGATGGCAACTAAGCCCTCGGCACTGCCCACTGAGTCCTGGGAAATGATGACACACATCTCCCAGGAGCAGTAGTGAGCAGAGGAGCCGAGGGAAGTGAAGACTGTTGCCGCGGTGAGAAAGGGGAAGATTAGAAGGGACCACATAGCAACAGGGATTAAAAGGTAAGTAAAAAAAAAAAAATCTCCAAATGTCATTTGTTATGTTATTTGCACATTTATGTAAAATTATTTTTATGGGTGGAACTCCTCTTTAAGAATGTTTTTTTTTTAAATATATTTAAAATATATCTTTCTTCCATGTGGGACATGACAGCCACAGTGGGCACATGCAATCACATGCTCAGATTCATTTTGTCTTTATACTCTAATCCCATGGCCATAGTCTGTGTAAATGGTCACCTATAAAAAGCCTTCTCCATATCAAATGGGACTCAACAGGGCTGCCCACTGTCACCACTCCTCTGTTGTACTGACTCTAGAACCCCTCCTCTATTGCTTACTGGTAAATGTGGACATCAAGGATATGGCAATCTCTGGAACTACATATAAATGAGTGGCCTTTCCTTTACAGATGACATACACCTCTTCTCTTCTTGTCGGAACTGCATATTACCATTCCAAATCTACTCAAACACTTTTCCCTGTTCAAATCTCTTTTGCACCTACAGATTAATTTTTCAAAATCCAATCTCTTTACCACAAGACACAATTTTGTACTGGCAAACCAATTTCTCCTTCATTTGAAAGCAGGATGCAATCCCCTATCCTGGCATTCAACTTCCCCCACAATTATCTGAATTGTACACTAAAAACAATCTCCCTATCCTCTGAGACATACAGCAAGACCTTCGAACGTGGACCTCAGGCCGATTTTCATGGTTTAGTAGGGAAGCTATCATCTAGATGAATATTCTCCCCAGGCTGCTGTATATCATCAAAATAAGAAATGGCTGTACATCACAGTTCGTTCCAGATTTTTATTGAGAAATCACAAGGTAGCACCACAGGACACCAACAAAGTGCAAGGTAGACACGTTTCACACAATAAAGATGTGTTTAATTATTACACAGGTATATCCTACTAATGTATCTTAAATAACCAACAGTGGTTTAGAGGGTGGTAATCAGAGACAACCAGTTACCCTAACCAACATACAGTATAAAGACATATATAAAGACAATATAAAGACATATCAAACGTACCATGTGACTAGTAATAAGGTGAATTCATCCTTCTCATATACTTATAGAAAATGACTAAAAACACATACTTATGTATATGGGAATCTAGAGATACCTCTTTGAATAGACATATATTATTACAGTTACATTGAAAAGAAAAAAGGAAAAACAAAGGAGAGAACACCAGACCATGTATGCATATAAATAAGAATGGTGGCAAGACCACAAATGTGACTTGCCAAACTCCAAATGGAACATGATAACAATACAAAACAAAGCAAAACAAATAATACCAGTAAAAAACATGTTTGTATAGATACACCCACATATTGTGCATGAAAACTGTATATCATGCAAACAATTCCAATAAATCTGCCTCCCACTTTCTTTACCTAATAAAGGATGGTGTGCACTGCATTCCTTTAAGGTCCTAAGCTCCCTGGAGGGTATGGGTCTCCCTGATATCCTACAATACTACTGGGCATGTCATTTGACCAGAGTGGTGGATTGGAATCTGTATTCCAAAGTGAAGGCATGAGTCAAGCTGAAACTTGCCTTTGCACTTCCATCCTTATATTAAATCCTCTGGTTGGCTCCACAACATACACCTCTGTTATACAAGGACATTCCACTCATTGGCCCGACTATCTGAATCTTCCATGCGACCTGTAAGAAATACAAAATCTCTTCCTCACCCGAACCTTTAACCCCACTTCAGCCTAACCCTGACTCCCCCCCGGCACATCAGACACATTTTTGGCAGATATTTGGCCTTACCAATGGATTTGAGTGGAACATTTTTTCGTCAGAGTATCCTTTCTGTCTTATGCCTTGCTAGCATCTTGTATGACAGGACAGTCATTTCCCCTCTGGTCATATGTCCAGTTATGACATTTCTTTGGTGGACCCAACCATCTTTTTGTGTGGTCGCGTCCATACACACCTTTTGAAGCACTATGTACAAGAAAGGACCCTCAGCGCCACCTGATTTTGGATATCAATTCAAAACCTGCTCTGGAATTACCAAAATAAAGCTACTCAAACATATAGAGCTGGGAACAGGATTTACATTTGGACCTATCTGCTGAAGCATTGGTGTGTGTTTCTACATACTTGTACAAGGGAATGATAAACATTTCTATATAGGTTGTAAAGATATATAGGTGCAGTGCTAAACAAATTTTAATATATAAAAATATATATCATTAATCAGTAAAAAGACTTCAATAAAATTATAAACTATTATCTAGAACTAAATTCACAAACATGTAGATGTGAACAAATTATATACAAATAAGAGAGATATCAATAGTCCATATATCAATGTGTATAATAAGGCCACAAATTCCTGAACATATGGTGCATAAATGCCTCCTTAACTTCATTCAGAATGCATGAATTACACTGTGAAAATCCACTGTGCCAAAACCACCACCAACACTCTGCACTCACCGGAACATGAGGCTGTCAAAAGTTATAAGCAGCAACAGTTCTTGTAAAAACCCAGATGAGAACAATTCTCTCATGGGAGCTGTCCCTTTAAACAAATCCACTGACCAGATCTTCATGGTCCAGGGTGCATGAATATAGAGTGTGGCTGCATGGGATAGATGCTCACCAAATGGAGCCAGATATAACTTCCATAGTGTAGTATTTATTTAAAATCTCTGCATAAAGTGCAAAACATAGGTTAAAACAAACAAAAAACTCACCAGCACTTACAAATGCAGCTGCAACGCAGAGTCCATGTGGTGGCATGATGTCAGCACTTAAACAACACATTTTGCACTCCAGCGCATTCTCTGAAGTAAAAGAGTCCTGATTGCAACAACTCCCATATACAGTATATAAACACATCTCAATTAGACTGAATTTAAATGAAAACAAGTAATTCTGTGCTCAGTGTGATAACATATATCCAGAGCTGCACCAATCAAACATCTGAATACAAAGATGTTCTAAACATATACCGTTGAAACCAGTGCGCTACCAGATAAAAAATGAATATAAATATATGCAATTTATGAAGAATAATCAAAAAGTGCACTATCAACTAAATCAATAAGTAAGTGCTCATATAAGAACAATCCAACATAAAATGTTTGTGAGAAATGCAAAAAAGTTCAAAAGTCCATCCACCAAACAAAAGCATTATGCAAATTCCTGAATTTACCCTCATGGGCAAGATGATGCAAGGAACATTCCAAACGATCTTGTGATCCTCCACCCAAAATGTGCCTCATATCAAATGTTATGGATCTTAGATGATAGAGCTCAATACAGCATGTACTAGGCCAGCAGCCCCAAAAGCCCTCTAGGGGTCCTCTTCCACTGGTCAGGCAAACCAAATACCAAGATAGCAAACTCAGAACTGAATTGAATGGAGCTGTTAAAGTGGCCATCTGCAGGATTCAACACTGAATATTTTGAAGAAAAATTAAGATAGGTAAGAAAAAGAATTGTATGGGAAAACATTGTTAGAAAATAAGGGCTACTACTTTGTAATTTAAACTGTAACACACTGCAGTTACACTATACAATCACTGTGCAAATGATGCTAGTAAACAATATAATCACTGTGCAGATGATGCTAGTAAACAATATAGTAAAGTGACTAAATATGTGTGACCGCGTTCAATGGTCCTGTGCAAAAAATCAAATCCAGTAATCCAGTGCAAAATTTCAAAACAGTGTACATAACACTATAATGTGCAAAACAAATAAATGGCTGTTACTGAATAATCTGTCTTCATCAGGGTTCCCTGATGAAGACACGTGGTGTGTCGTAATGCATAGGAAGTGAGTGAGCACAGTTTGCACAGTGATTATATTGTTTACTAGCATCATTTGCACAGTGATTGTATATACAAGCATTATTTGCACAGTGATTACATTTATACCTCATTAATGTTATACAGTTTAAGTATACACTGTATACACTTTAGATCTAGCTGCAATCTTTAGATATATCATTGTCCATTTAATAGATTCACTTTGATAGCGCGAGGGACTACACTTTATATCATATGTGTAATAGTTCAAAAGTACCTATATGTTGTTGAGTAATACTTGTAATTCTGCCAGTTTTAGGCCAAGTGTTGGGGGTGGATCCTGTTTTGCTCCTAAAGTATATCTAAAGGTAAACTTCTTTTCATTCTGGGTAAAATAGAAGATGTTTAAAAACCCCTGTAGTTTTTTTTTTTTTGCTATTGTGTTCCCTTAGGGAAATTCCCCTTTAACAACAGTAAAAGTAATTCTCTGCAAAGTAATGGAAACCTCCATTAGATAGTTATAACCAGAACAAGCCTCCCAACCCAAAGATTTTCCCTCTTTTCCTTTTCTGGAGGCAGCTCAATTTTTTTGGATTTTTCCCCCTTAACCTCATGGGTACAACACTGGGCAAATTAGATTTCTATGAAAGCTACTTAAAAAAATTGAGAGAGTAAGCAATGGCCACTTGCTTATAGCAGGGGACTTCAACATGGTGCTATACCCTGATGTAGATTCCTCTGCGGGTGCCTCAAGGGGTGGTCCTGCTCTACAATCTTTTTTGAAAGAAGCTAATCTATATCACTCATGGAGATGCCTTCACTCCACAGAGAAAAGTTTTAAAAACTACTCGGCACCCCATAACTTATATTCGAAAATAGATTTCATACTCACTGACTCTACTCTAGTCCACAAAGCCATCTTGTGGACATAATGTCCATCTGACCATGCACCCATTTCTTTAATGTTAATGGAGGACCACAAGTCAGTCCCAACCCACTTATGGCACAACAATGCTTGCATTTTAACAAATCACACTTACAGAGAATGTCTAATAAACCAACTTAAAGAGTTCTTTATTAACAACTGCACTCCGGATGTTAAAATACCTACAGTATGGTGCGCCCACAAAGCATATGTTAGGGGCTTACTAATACAATTAGCTGCAAGGGGCAAAAAAAAATTAAACATTAAGCTATCATAAAACAGCTATCACAGATACAATCCCTTGAAACTCAACATAAAATGACCATGAGTAGCTCCATTCTTATCAACTTAACACAGTGCAGACAAGAATTAAGGTTACTCGTGCTTCAGACACATGAAAAATACCTGCATAGATTGAAAGCCACTTACTACCCTCAAGGGAACAGAGCTGGGAAACTACTGGCCAACCAACTAAAAGATAAACAAATGAAATCATCTATCTCTCACCTAATTAACCCTAAGTCTGGTAAAAAAAGTATTCCACCCTAAAGACATAGCTAATTCCTATAGGGATTATTATCAGGCATTATATAATCTAGCAGAAGATCCTACCACTCCACAACCGTCAATCCCATCTACTAAGGAATACTTGCAATCTTTGGGACTACCCACCATAGATGAAGACACCATACAACAACTTAATGCCCCTATAACTGCCAAAGAAATCAGTAAGGTTATAAAATCCCTCCCCAACAATAAATCCCCGGGAGGTAGATGGATTTTCATCTGAGTATTACAAAACATTTCAAGAAATATTAGCCCCACAATTGGAATTCCTTTTCCACGAGGCCTTGGACACAGGGAGGTTTCCGAAAGAAATGTTAAGGGCCATCATTGTGACCCTTCCCAAACCTGAGAAAGAACCTATCCACCCTCAAAATTTCCACCCCATATCCCTCCCAAGTAGGGATGAGCTTCGTGTTCGAGTCGAACCCATGTTCGACTCGAACATCGGCTGTTCGATCGTTCGCCGAATTGCGAACGATATGGGCCGTTCGCGCCAAATTCGTGTGGCGCGTCACGGCCCATAATTCACTGCGGCATCGCAGTGCATTGCTTGCTGATGATTGGCCAAGCATGCACTATGACCCGCATGCTTGGCCAATCACAGCTCCGCCTTAACAGAGAGCCATAATTGGCCAAAGCCAAGGAGGCTTTGGCCAATTATGGCTCAGGGGATTTAGTACACGCCCCACACTATATAAGGCCGCCTGCACGGCGGCCCTGTGCAGTGTGTTCCGGTGTGCTTAGAGAGAGAGAGAGACAGTGTCATTTCATTTGAGTTAGCTAGATTAGGCAGGACAGTCAGTCAGTTAGCTGCACTTAAAGTGTATTGTGTATATATATGCATCCCAGGTGTTGCATATATATATATATACACTGTATTCAGTTTAGCTAGATCCGTTCCTGTTATCTTCTAGACTATTTACATTTAGTGCAGTGCATCCTGCTCACAGTGTTCAGCTAGATCCGTTCCTGTTATATTCCTACTGACAGGCAGGCTTGTCTTGTTACAGTATTTTGAAGAAAATTACTGGTGTTCTTTTGATCCTATTAGTACCACAGTCAGGCAGCTAGACTATTTACATTTAGTGCAGTGCGTCCTGCTCACAGTGTTCAGCTAGATCTGTTCCTGTTATCTTCTTACTGACAGGCAGGCTTGTCTTGTTACAGTATTTTAAAGAAAATTACTGGTGTTCTTTTGATCCTATTAGTACCACAGTCAGGCAGCTAGACTATTTACAGTTAGTGCAGTGCGTCCTGCCCACAGTGTTCTGCTAAACCTACAAGTAAGTGGGGTGCGTCCTGCTCACAGTGTTCAGCTAAACCTACAAGTTAGTGGGGTGCGTCCACCTCACAGTGTTCAGCTAAACCTACAAGCTAGTGGGGTGCGTCCTGCTCACAGTGTTCAGCTAGATCCGTTTCTGTTATTTTCTTACTAACAGGCAGGCTTGTCTTGTTACAGTAAATACAGCTACCTGAAGAAAATTGCTGGTGCTCTTTTGATCCTATTAGTACCACAGTCAGGCAGCTAGACTATTTACAGTTAGTGCAGTGCGTCCTGCTCACAGTGTTCTGCTAAACCTACAAGTTAGTGGGGTGCGTCCTGCTCACAGTGTTCAGCTAAACCTACAAGTTAGTGGGGTGCGTCCACCTCACAGTGTTCAGCTAAACCTACAAGCTAGTGGGGTGCGTCCTGCTCATAGTGTTCAGCTAGATCCGTTTCTGTTATCTTCTTACTGACAGGCAGGCTTGTCTTGTTACAGTAAATACAGCTACCTGAAGAAAATTGCTGGTGTTCTTTTGATCCTATTAGTACCACAGTCAGGCAGCTAGACTATTTACAGTTAGTGCAGTGCGTCCTGCTCACAGTGTTCTGCTAAACCTACAAGTTAGTGGGGTGCGTCCTGCTCACAGTGTTCAGCTAAACCTACAAGTTAGTGGGGTGCGTCCACCTCACAGTGTTCAGCTAAACCTACAAGCTAGTGGGGTGCGTCCTGCTCACAGTGTTCAGCTAGATCCGTTTCTGTTATCTTCTTACTGACAGGCAGGCTTGTCTTGTTACAGTAAATACAGCTACCTGAAGAAAATTGCTGGTGTTCTTTTGATCCTATTAGTACCACAGTCAGGCAGCTAGACTATTTACAGTTAGTGCAGTGCGTCCTGCTCACAGTGTTCTGCTAAACCTACAAGTTAGTGGGGTGCATCCTGCTCACAGTGTTCAGCTAAACCTACAAGTTAGTGGGGTGCGTCCACCTCACAGTGTTCAGCTAAACCTACAAGCTAGTGGGGTGCGTCCTGCTCACAGTGTTCAGCTAGATCAGTTCCTGTTATCTTCTTACTGACAGGCAGGCTTGTCTTGTTACAGTATTTTAAAGAAAATTGCTGGTGTTCTTTTGATCCTATTAGTACCACAGTCAGGCAGCTAGACTATTTACAGTTAGTGCAGTGCGTCCTGCTCACAGTGTTCTGCTAAACCTACAAGTTAGTGGGGTGCGTCCTGCTCACAGTGTTCAGCTAAACCTACAAGTTAGTGGGGTGCGTCCACCTCACAGTGTTCAGCTAAACCTACAAGCTAGTGGGGTGCGTCCTGCTCACAGTGTTCAGCTAGATCAGTTCCTGTTATCTTCTTACTGACAGGCAGGCTTGTCTTGTTACAGTATTTTAAAGAAAATTGCTGGTGTTCTTTTGATCCTATTAGTACCACAGTCAGGCAGCTAGACTATTTACAGTTAGTGCAGTGCGTCCTGCTCACAGTGTTCTGCTAAACCTACAAGTTAGTGGGGTGCGTCCTGCTCACAGTGTTCAGCTAAACCTACAAGTTAGTGGGGTGCGTCCACCTCACAGTGTTCAGCTAAACCTACAAGCTAGTGGGGTGCGTCCTGCTCACAGTGTTCAGCTAGATCCGTTTCTGTTATCTTCTTACTGACAGGCAGGCTTGTCTTGTTACAATAAATACAGCTACCTGAAGAAAATTGCTGGTGTTCTTTTGATCCTATTAGTACCACAGTCAGGCAGCTAGACTATTTACAGTTAGTGCAGTGCGTCCTGCTCACAGTGTTCTTCTAAACCTACAAGTTAGTGGGGTGCGTCCTGCTCACAGTGTTCAGCTAAACCTACAAGTTAGTGGGGTGCGTCCACCTCACAGTGTTCAGCTAAACCTACAAGCTAGTGGGGTGCGTCCTGCTCACAGTGTTCAGCTAGATCCGTTTCTGTTATCTTCTTACTGACAGGCAGGCTTGTCTTGTTACAGTAAATACAGCTACCTGAAGAAAATTGCTGGTGTTCTTTTGATCCTATTAGTACCACAGTCAGGCAGCTAGACTATTTACAGTTAGTGCAGTGCGTCCTGCTCACAGTGTTCTGCTAAACCTACAAGTTAGTGGGGTGCGTCCTGCTCACAGTGTTCAGCTAAACCTACAAGTTAGTGGGGTGCGTCCACCTCACAGTGTTCAGCTAAACCTACAAGCTAGTGGGGTGCGTCCTGCTCACAGTGTTCAGCTAGATCCGTTTCTGTTATCTTCTTACTGACAGGCAGGCTTGTCTTGTTACAGTAAATACAGCTACCTGAAGAAAATTGCTGGTGTTCTTTTGATCCTATTAGTACCACAGTCAGGCAGCTAGACTATTTACAGTTAGTGCAGTGCGTCCTGCTCACAGTGTTCTGCTAAACCTACAAGTTAGTGGGGTGTGTCCTGCTCACAGTGTTCAGCTAAACCTACAAGTTAGTGGGGTGCGTCCACCTCACAGTGTTCAGCTAAAGCTACCTGTAGAAGGTTGGTGGTGTTCTCATACTACAGGCAGGCAGTTGATTTTGCTAGCTGCAGTATCAGTACATATATATATATATATATATATATATATATATATATATATATATATATATATATCCCAGCTTAGTGCAGCTACAGGCCATTAGTATGTCTGGAAGGCCAAGAAGGAGAGGCAGACAGTCACAAGCCAATAAGAGAGGGCAAGCAGGCTCTGTGTCTAGTGCTGGTCATGGAGACGGTGCATCCTCATCAGCACGTGGCCATGGGACACGCTTGTCCTTTTTTTCGGCAGCTGGCCATGTTGAGCCGCAACATGCAGAAGACTTGGTCGAGTGGATGACCAAGCCGTCCTCATCCTCCTCATCCTCTCTCACCCATGCCCAGGGTACTTTGTCTGGCAAAGCAGCGGCCTCTTCCCTCGGCTCAATGTCATCAGTGACTCCTTCCCTAGCCCCACCATGTCCTCCTGAGGAGTCCCTCGAACTGTTTGACCACAGTGTTGGGTACATGCTCCAGGAGGATGCCCAGCGTTTGGAAGGCTCTGATGATGATACTGAGCTCGATGAAGGCAGTAACACGAGCACGGACAGAGGGGGTGCCCAAGAAGGACAGCAATCTGGCAGTCATGCTCCCCCTGCTGCAGCATACTGCCAGGTTTGCTCCAGTGATGAGGAGGGAGGGGATGATGAGGTCACTGACTCAATGTGGGTGCCTGATAGGAGAGAGGAGGAGGAGGAGGAGGAGGAGGCGGCACATCACCAACGAGGCAGGATGCCCTCCAGGGGCCAGCCTAAGGGCAGCACATTGACTGCATCACACCCCAAAGCTCCACATGTGCAGGGCGCTGCAGTCTCTGCGCGTTATTCAAAAAGTTCTTTGGTGTGGGCCTTTTTTGAGACGAGTGCATCAGATCGCACCGCTGCTATTTGCAACATATGTCTCAAGCGTATCTCGCGTGGCCAAAACATCTCCCGCTTGGGTACCACATGCTTGACCAGACATATGTTGACCTGCCATGCAGTTCGTTGGCAAGCGTATCTAAAAGACCCACACCAAAGAACAAAGAGGACCTCTGCTTGCTCCTCATCAGCTGAGATTTCCAACCCCACTAGACCTTCAGTCCTCTCTGAGACCTGCACTGAGAGGAATGAAGGTGTAGAATTAGGTGTGTCACAGCCACGTACTTGTGGGCAATCTGATTTTGGTACACCGATGTCAGATTGTACCAGGCAAATTTCCCTGCCCCAGCTGCTGCACCGCCGAAAGAAGTTTGCTCCCAGCCATCCACATGCCCAACGGTTGAATGCTAGCTTGGCAAAATTGCTAGCACTTCAACTGCTGCCTTTTCAGTTGGTAAACACTGCCCCCTTCCGTGAGTTTGTGGAATGTGCAGTTCCTCAGTGGCAGGTACCCAAATGCCACTTTTTCTCATGGAAGGCGATTCCGGCTCTCTACCAGCATGTGGAAGGCCTCGCTGGACAGGGCGGTCAGTGATAAGGTGCATATTACCTCTGACTCATGGTCCAGCAGGCATGGACAGGGACGTTACCTAAGTTTCACGGCGCATTGGGTGACTCTGCTGGCAGCTGGGAAGGATGCAGGACAAGGTGCAGTAGTGTTGGAGGATGTTCCACCACCACGCCTCCAAAATGCTAATGATTGTGACACACCTCTCTCCTCCACCCCCTCCTCTTCTTCTTCCTCCATGGCCTCTTCCTCGGAACCAGCGGTGCTCCGTAGTCGTTCAAGGGGCTACGCAAGTACGCAGGCCAAAAGATGCCATGCGGTGCTTGAGCTGGTGTGCTTGGGGGACAGGAGCCACACTGGGGCAGAGGTTCTGTCAGCTCTGCAGGGGCAGGTTCAGAGGTGGTTGACGCCACGCCAACTTAAGGCAGGAATGGTGGTTTGCGACAATGGCACCAACCTCCTCTCTGCCCTCCGACAGGGACAAATGACCCATGTGCCCTGTTTGGCTCACGTCCTTAACTTGGTGGTGCAGCGGTTCTTGGGCAGGTACCCGGGCTTACAGGATGTCCTGAGGTAGGCCAGGAAAGTCTGTGTGCATTTCCGCCGGTCATATAATGCCAGTGCTCGGCTGACGGACCTCCAAAAGGAGTTTAACCTGCCCAAGAACCGCCTAATCTGTGACATGCCCACCAGGTGGAACTCAACGTTGGCCATGCTGCAGCGGCTGCACACGCAGCAGAGGGCCATCAATGAGTACCTGTGCGACTATGGCACCAGGACAGGGTCAGGGGAGCTTGTTTTTTTTTCCCCACGCCAGTGGGCCATGATCAGGGATGCATGCACTGTCCTGTCACCATTTGAGGAGGCCACGAGGATGGTGAGCAGTGACAGTGCATGCATCAGTGATACTGTCCCCCTTGTCCACCTGTTGGAGCACACGCTGCGTGGAATAATGGACAGGGCACTTGAGGCAGAACAGAGGCAGGAAGAGGAGGACTTCCTTAGCTCTCAAGGCCCCCTTTATCCAGACAGTGTTCCTGCGTGCCCGCCGATCACACAGGAAGAGGACGAGGAAGAGGAGGAGGAGGAGGAGGAGGAAGATTGTGTCAGTATGGAGGTGGAGCCTGGCACTCAGCATCAGCAGCAGTCTTTAAGGGATCAGTCCCAAGAAACACATGGACTTGTACGTGGCTGGGAGGAGGTGGCTGCGGACCATGTCGTCCTTAGTGACCCAGAGGACTCCGGACCGAATGCCTCAGCAAACCTACGCTGCATGGCCTCCCTGATCCTGCAAAGCCTGCGTAAGGATCCTCGTATTCGTGGTATCAAGGAGAAGGACCAATACTGGCTGGCAACCCTCCTTGATCCACGTTACAAGGGTAAGGTTGCGGACCTTATCTTGCCATCGCAGAGGGAGCAGAGGATGAAACATCTTCGGGAGGCCTTGCAGAAAGGTCTGTGCAACGCGTTCCCAGAGACTGGGAGGTTACAAACTCCTGTTTCTGGACAACGTGTTGCTGAAGCTTCGGTCAGTCAAAGAAGGAGCGGTGGAGAAGGTGGCCGTCTGACCGATGCATTCAGACAATTTTTTGGTCCGCAGCCCCAGGGTATGATCGGTTCCAGCAACCATCGCCAGCGTCTGTTTTACATGGTGCAGGAATACCTAGGGGCAAGATCAGACTTGGACACCTTTCCCACCGAAAATCCTCTGGGTTACTGGGTCTTGAGGATGGATCACTGGCCAGAGCTTGCACAGTATGCAATTGAGCTACTGGCCTGTCCTGCATCCAGCGTTCTTTCAGATAGCACATTCAGTGCTGCTGGAGGCGTGGTAACCGATCACAGGGTGCGTCTGTCCACTGACTCGGTCGATCGACTGACCTTCATAAAAATGAATGAGTCTTGGATCACCACCAGCTACCAAGCACCTGATGCTGATGTAACCGAATAATTTTTTTTGAAATCTCAGATCCCTTCAAAGACTGCCTATGCTGATGCTGAGTGACTATCCCTGAGTAATTATCCTCTTCCTCCTCAATCATCACGCTGATAGCTTGTAAGAACATTTTTGGTTCTGGGTGCCACCACCAGTGCCTAAGGCACAATTTTTCAGCCCCTGTTTAACAGGGGCGTGTAATTACGATTTTTGATGTAATACTTTGCAGCAGGGCTCATTCCTGCATTCCAACTAGAGTGTCTGTGAGGGGTTGCAGTGTTGTGGCACCAGCACCAGTGCCTAAGGCCCAATTTTTCAGCCCTTGTTTAACAGGGGCGTGTAATTACAATTTTTGATGCAATACTTTGCAGCAAGGCTCGTTCCTGCATTCCAACTAGAGTGTCTGTGAGGGGTTGCAGTGTTGTGGCACCAGCACCAGTGCCTAAGGCCTAATTTTTCAGCTCCTGTTCAACAGGGGCATGTAATTACAATTCTTGATCTAATATTTCACAGCAGAGCCCTGTGAGGGCTTACAGTGTTGTGGCCACAGCAACACCTAAGGCCCAAATTTCTGCTGAGTATATAGGGCAGGACCCTACTTTCAAACAACTAACTTACAAACGACTCCTACTTGCAAACAGAAGGAGACAACAGGAAGTGAGAATAAATCTACCCCTAGGAAGGGAAATTCTCTCCTGTAAGAGTTAATATGGGAAAAACATTTCTCCTTTCCACTGATGCTTTCCAATCCATTGGGACAAAAAGTGAGGTGAAATCTTCTGAAGAGGAGGAAAGACAGCAAAACAAATGTCACAGGGGTGATAACCCTTCCCTATGTTTTCCAAAAAGCTTAAAAAAGATTTTTTGGCTGGAGCTAAACACGTTAAAAATGTACCCGTTCAAAATTACAAAGAGATTCTACTTAACAACAAACCTACAGCCTGTATACTGCTGTTCAGAGTATATAGGGCCTGGTGGCCCCACACCTTTCCTTATTTTAATTTGGGTGCGGGGTTCCCCTTAATATCCATACAAGACCCAAAGGGCCTGGTAATGGACTGGGGGGTACCCATGCCGTTTGTCTCACTGATTTTCATCCATATTGCCAGGACCCGACATTACATTAAACCCGCAAGCAGTTTTAAATGAGATTTTTTCCTTTAAAAATGACATTTGGTGCAGGGATTGTTCTAAACACGGGAAACACGCGTCACTTTACAAGCATACTATAGACACCCCTCAGGTACGATATTTAAAGGAATATTTCACTTTTTTTTTTTTTACTTTAAGCATCATTAAAATCACTGCTCCCGAAAAAACGGCCGTTTTTAAAAGTTTTTTTTGCATTGATACATGTCCCCTGGGGTAGGACCCGGGTCCCCAAACCCTTTTTAGGACAATACCATGCAAATTAGCCTTTAAAATGAGCACTTTTGATTTCGAACGTTCGAGTCCCATAGACGTCAATGGGGTTCTAATGTTCGTGCGAACTTTCGGTCCGTTCGCAGGTTCTGGTGCGAACAGAACCGGGGGGTGTTCGGCTCATCCCTACTCCCAAGTACCGATTTAAAGATCTATGCTAAAATTATAGCAAACAGGCTCTCAGAAATAATCCCCCTCCTCATTAATCAAGACCAAGTGGAATTCTTTGAGGGACGCCAAGCACCAGATGGAACCAGGAGAATGTTAAATTTAATTACACTTATGGAAACCCGACAGCAACCTGCAGCCTTTTAAACTTTAGATGCCAAAAAGGGATTTGATCGGGTCCATTGGGATATCTAAAAGGAGACCCTTAAAGTTTTTGTTGTACAAGGTAACATATTCTCGGCCATCTCAGCGCCCCACACATGACCCTCAGCTCAAATATATTTGTCCAATGCCCTATCAGACCCCTTTATGATTTCAAATGGAATCAGACAAGGGTGTCCTTTATCCCCCCTCATTTTCACATTGATGATGAAGCCCTTTGCAGAATCTATTAGAAAAAACCCTGGTATCCATGGCATTGAAGCAGCAAAATACTCCCACAAAATTTGATTTTTTGCCGATGATTTCCTACTTACACTCATTAAAGTAACAACTTCCTTAAAGGAAGTGCAAAAATAAATAGATAGATATGGTCAAGTATCCTATTATAAAGTAAATATAGCTACTGTTCATCTGCCAGTCTCCCAATCAACATGAGCAATGCTATGCTGAACCCTCTCAGAAAAAGATTTCAATACTCCTGGGACTCTAAATTTATATCATACTTGGGCATTAGACTCACCTCTCCCCTATCTAAATTATACAATCTCAACTTTCTTCCTCTGCTGTACACTATCAAACAGGATTGTGAATAAATAAGTGCAGCGCTAAGGTTGCAAAAAGCAAATTTGCATGAATAAATGATATAAATGTGACTTAAACATAAATATATCAAATACACAGAGATTCATATATGGTAAAATGTGAATCAAACAAAGAAAAAGTGAAATTTCTGAAAAAATACAGGTATGGTGAAAAATGTGCTAGTATGGTGACTATACCATAAATCAGGTGAGAGACAGAAATTAGGGTGTTAATATTGAACAGAAACACATCAAATAAACAAGGATTAACACATAATGAATCTGAGTCCACACTCAGAAAAAAATTAGAGTAATTTCTGAAAAATGTGCTAGTATAATAATGTGCTAGTATAATAACTGCACAATAAACAAAGTCCAAAAAATAAAAATGGTGAATTATAAAGTTCAAAAAAATCCAACTAGATGTGCAGTCCCGTTAAAAAAGAAACATAAGAAAAAAATGCTGGTATAGTGAAAAATGTGCTAGTATGGTGACTATACCATAAATAAGGTGAGAGATAGAAATTAGGGTGTTAATATTGAACAGAAACACAACAAATAAACAAGGATTAACACATAATGAATGTGAGTCCAAACTCAGAAAAAATGAGAATAATTTCTGAAAAATGTGCTAGTATAATAATGTGCTAGTATCATAACTGCACAATAAACAAAGTTCAAAAAACGAAAATGGTGAATTATAAAATCCAAATAAATCCAATTAGATGTGTAGTCCCGTTAGACATATGGGGGATTCCAATCACCGGTATGAACTGTGAAGGAAAAAGCAGAAGTACCACCACCAAACAGGATTGCCTGAAACATCAGAAATTTGAAATCTCATGGATGGGCCATTTAGCGGCATTTGAAATGCTATCCCCACCTAGAATATTGTACCATTTTCCTACCCTTCCTATCCCCCTTCCCAAAATGAGCTACTTAGAACCTTAAATCACAAAAACCTTACTTTAAATCATAAAAATCCCCATGGGCTTTCTGAAAGATATTAGATCAGAGTTTATGAAGTTCATTTGGGCCCGAAAATCAGCGAGGTTGCGTAGAAATATTCTATCACTTCCAAAGGAGAAAGGGGGTGTGGGAGTCCTGGATCCAGTTAAATACTATGAGGCCTCGCATCTGGCACGGTTAGTGGATTGGTGTGTGCATTTAAAGAAACCATTGATCCATATGGAACAGGCTATTATTGATTTACCTTCGGAGGGGCTTGTCTGGATTCCAGACAGGGACATTCCGCAATCTG
Organism: Aquarana catesbeiana; assembly: GCF_042186555.1. NCBI lineage: Eukaryota > Metazoa > Chordata > Amphibia > Anura > Ranidae > Aquarana > Aquarana catesbeiana. The sequence continues at coordinate 401,466,060 of NC_133326.1, read as the reverse complement.
CGAAGAGACACCCAATGGTGGGTGTGACCCTACGAACAGTTAAGAAGATTTCTAAAACCACCACTATCTCGCCAGATCTGACTCCCATGGTTCCAGTGCTGGGCACATCGACTTTTCAGCCAGGAATGTCAGATCCCCGTTTTAAGGCCCTGTCACGACAGGGCATTAGTAGGCTTTTTCATTTTTCAATAGAAGGGCGAGTGATGACAAATAGAGGGATTGAAGGCAATTTTTCAGCAGACCTAGATTTCCTTCGCCGGTTACAGTTGAGTACATATATTCCATCTCAGTTAAGAATCCCTACTTTATTACGTGACCCCTCGACTTTTGAACAGATATGTTTAAAGGGGGAATCATTGAAACACTCACTGTCATATCTATATGCCCTGCTAATTGGAATAGAGGGCTCACATGAATTGCCTTTTCTGCAATGTTGGGAAAGAGATCTGGGGGTATCTTTCTCACAGGCACAAAAGGATAGGATTTTATTTTTCGCACATAAAGCCTCACTGGTAAGTAGATATCAAGAAGGAGGCTATAAAATCCTTACGAGGTGGTATAGAACACCGGCAGCATTGCATTGGATATTTCCTCAAGTATCGGATGTATGCTGGAGATGTCAGGAATCGGAAGGCACCATGATACATATTTTTTGGGAATGTCCAATGTTGAGGCAATTCTGGAAGATGGTTGAGAAAACCGTTGAAACGATTACGGGTGTGTCTCTCGGAGAGAATCCGGCAGCCTTTTTCTTGCATGACACCCCATTGTCAAATGAAAAATATTAAAACTCATTGTTAAAACATTTGCTCACTGCAGAAAAGGCTTGTATTCCAGTATTGTGGAAAAGTAATGTATCCTCAACGAGATTACAGTTGATGACAAGGGTTTTGGAAATTCAACAAATGCAAGATCTGACTATGACACTGAAAGAACAGGAGGAAAAATATTGGAGGATCTGGAAATCCTACTTTCAATATAGGGAACCAAATCTCCTATCTGAGTAATGTTGGTCAATCCAGAGATAGTTATTTGTAAAATAATAGTTAGAGACTGGGCAGTAATTATGACTGAGATGGGCCTTATGGGGGTGGTGAGAGGTGAGGGGGAGGAGGAATCAATGTTTTTTTTTTTCTCTCTCCTTGTTTATTTCTCTGCATATAGAGGCAAAACCAGGACTTGTTCTTGGAAAGGAAAAAGAAATGGTGCTTATTTTGTTAAGAGATTGAGCATGTAACATGATAATTAATATCAATTAGAATTAAGATAAGAAGAAAAAACAAAAGAAAAAACATATTTATAACTGTGGTGTTGTGCATTATGAATCCTTATTTGATATGATTGTATAATGTTTTGATATATAACAAAAAAATAAAAATAAAGGATTTATAAAAAAAAAGAACCTTAAATCACTTTATCTGGCAAGTTTAAAAACCCAGGATTGCAAGAAACACACTAATTAAGCATAAGTTACAAGGTAGGGTGGAGCTTCCCAACATCAAATTATACCATAGAGCAGTATTACTAGGCCAGCTGGCGGCATGGTTTAATAACACTTCTGGCAAAAGATGGGTAACCCTAGAAAAAATCCTCCTTAAGGGTAAAGACTTACCTTCTCTCTTGATAGCTTCAGCAACTAAACTAAATATACTGCTCCCAGAAGTATTGACAATAAGGGCCACAATGGAGGCCTGGTCCTCAACTTTTAATGTGGTCCCTCCAAATGGAGTTTTACAGTTCCTTGACATCCCGCTACTAGCATATGAATATTTAATTACAGCATTCTCCACTGGTAAATTAGTAAGCCTAGGTTATACCAATGTCTTTGATATTCCTCTCACACAAGATACGGCACATACTTATCAATTACTCCAGGTTAAGAGTTTACACCGTAGATTACCGACCACCAAAGTGGAAGTTAACACAGACATATGAGCATACTATTCTATTACACTGGAGGTTAAGAAAGGTATTACATGGTTTTATAAATATATAAAAAAGATCTAAGAGATAGCTAAATTTGTCCCCACATATACACCTAATTGCTTTAGAGGATGTGACACAGCACGAACACATTTTCACATATGGTGGCAATGCCCCGTAGTTGAAGAATTCTGGAAGAATATATTTCTTATGGCTTCTAAAGCCCTGGAAATCACGATTCCTCCAGATCCTGCAACGGCACTCCTAAACCTTAAACCCACAATACTCACCCATACTCAATTCCAACTGTTTATCCAACTTAGCACTGCAGCTAAACAAACGATTACCAAGGCATGGAAGTCCCAAAATCTAATTCTTGCTGAAGCTAAACACAGAATGAACAGAGCACTTTTATACGCCAAGATGACAGCTATTGAAGAAAATAAAATAAATAAATTTCGCAAAATTTGGCAACCATGGGTTAAAAACTACCTCCCTACAGATTTTGACCAATCTCTGTTGTTACCACACTAAGATATATATCATATTATTACTGAAATATATATTATATTTGTATACCTAATGAGAGCTGGATCATCATCCCGGGAAACTCTCTTTTTTTTTTTCTCTTCTTTCCTTCTTTCCATCTTTATCTCTCCTCCCTCTCCTTTTCTTTTATTATTTCCTAAAATATTCCTATGGATACTTAGTCTAATAACTTGATTTATTTCTCTAATCTTACATCCCAACTAGTGTATAGTAAATATGGTTGTAAGATATCTCTAAAATTACTTTATTTTATTAACTTATTTATTTATCTTTTTTATCATACTGCAAAGATCTTCTGATGATTGATATGTATCCATGTATTGTATCATTTTATTTCTTCTTCTGTGAAAACTCAATAAATATATTTAACAAGGAAAAAAGATCTAAGAGAAGAATTCCCAATCAGTAGATGGAATAGAGCATTAAAAATTGTTATGCTATCATCTTACTGTATTTCACACTGGGAAAACAGAATCAAAATTGTGTATAGGGGGTACCTTAAACCAGATAAAATATACAGAATGTTTCCTAACGGTTCTGCAGAATGCTGGAGAATGTGTGGCCAATCGGGAATCTATATAATTTACTCTGGGATGGTAGGAGCATGACAGGATTCTGGAAATCTTCCTTTATGCTAATTTCACAGGTAATAGGAAGAATGATATAACCCTCTCCATCTCTGGCTCTTTTGGGGCAACATATGGATAGATTCCCTATACAACACTCTACTATTGTAATTAATATACTAATCGCAGCATGTCTAACCATAACTAGTGGGTGGAAACAATTGCTGGTACCTAAATTGTCAGAAGTAATCCAGAGAGTCCACGTACAGTGCACTTATGAGAAACATCTAGCAGGTCTTAACCATTCATTAACGAAGTTCTATATAAAATGGGACGCCTGGCTATTTCTATATAAACTAGAATCTACTTGGTAAAGAGTGTGAGATCCTGCGATTCTGCTTAACTAAAGAAAGAAATTTAGAGATTAAGACCTTCTCATAACATGTCATTTAATGATGGTATTTCGATACAATAACTGCACCAGGTCCCCTCAAAGGGCAAGTAATATACATAAATGTGGGGGGAAATATTTCCCCTAGATTAGAAGCTATTTAGGACACTTCCCTATTTTAGGCATGTGACCTGAAGATTACTATACATTTCAACTTGAAGGTTGAATGTCATTGTTGTGTTAATTTCTTGTTTTTGTTAATTCAATTTTATTTTATGTTGAAATGTGTGAATTTTTCATGACTGATATACAACCTGGTCATACTTTAAGCAATATACCAATACATATACCTGTGATCTATGCAAATGATTGCTAATGTGTTGTATTGTCAAATCTTTTAATAAAAAATATTGAAATAAAAAGACATATACTATTTTGAGCGTCTTCTACTCTTCTTAAAGTTTTAAATCTGCTAAACCCCTGATAGGCTACAGGAAATAGAGTGAGAAAAGTGTTACCTGATAATACCTCCAAAAATCTCCAGGGAAGAAACCTGACCTTTCTGGCAAAGAAAGTAGGAAGGGGACATTAAAGAACATATGAAGATGCAATAAAGGGTACTGCATCCATTTCCCGCCTTCAAAACACATCAGCCCTTTCTGAGGGTCTTCTTGTGGTTGTAAATCACTCAGTAGACCTGGTCATCTAGCATACTGTGGATACTGATGTCCTTGAGATTTTATTCGGTTTGTGAATACGCACATATTTTATTATGATCATAAAAGATATCACAAAGGTAATGCACAAGGCTGATGTGCCCTCTATTCTTGTTTTCTAGTGTTTCTTCTGGTCTTTTCCAGCCTTCAGGGGGCTGCAAAGTTTTTCCAACATTGGAGCAGCTGAAGATTTGTGGTCTATTAAAGCCAGAATATTCCTTTTGAGCGCAGGTTTTTCTTTCTGTTTGCACAGAAACAATCTTAGAAGAGTGAGAATAGGTAGGTATAAGACTTGCAGAGGGGTCTGAGATGGGCATAGAAGCGTGTAACTGCACTAATCTTGCATTTACACTTTAAGAAATCAACGTCATGTCTTTTTCTGAAAGCATGACATTAGTATCATTTTTTAGATAATGCTGCTATGTTGTAAACATTTATGTAAATGTTGCCTTTCCTTTACATTTTCATGAAATCAGCAGCTTTCCTCCAAGTAATTATGGCTGTGGAAATCATCAGCACAATCCGTAATTCCCAGTACATAGGATAGATTACTTTTGCTGTACTTCTTTTTGCATCCTATTTGCACATCCTCAAACAACATGTTGGTTGAATGTTTCATTCATTAGCAAAAAATGTGATCAAAGCTTCAGGCTTACTACCTGCTTTAACTAATTTTTTTTAGCAGTGAGTTCTAGAGTGTTTGAAATACAAAACAGCATGTCACTCCTAAAAAATGGAGATGAGCTAACCAGTTCAATCTGACAAAAGACTTTGATGCATAAGCTGATATTTCTGCCATAAAATTTAGCATTTACTGTGAACAACCACAGAGAAACAAGTTTTTCTTTCCCTTTTTTTTTTGTTATGTTTATTTTTTGTTCAAAAACCAGTAGTAAGGAAATATGGAAGTAATGCACTCCTCTGCTAAAATCATACAAATACTGTACTCCTCTAAAATTACTAGTTCCTGGCTCTCCTGCTAAATGCATGACTTTAGTACTTTGAGTTCCTGACCCACAACAGGTAGACAGATCAGGTATAGCAAAACACTCAACTCTGAGTGGCAGCTTCGAGTTTGCTCTCAGTCTTTTGACATCACATCCAAGATGGTGGCTCCCAGCAAAAGTCTTAGGACTTTTAGATGTCTGCTCAAGGGAAGCTTTCAAAGGTAGATAATATACAGTACATAAAATAAAATAAAATAAAATAAATACACATATAATCCTATTTAGCACAGGTAAGTAAGTTATTATTCCAAAAGGAAATTGTTTAATACATATACAGTAAAACCCCTTAGATTATTTTAGGCCACGTGCACAATAATTGCTTTTAGATGCCTTCAGACTATTATTATTATTATTATACAGGATTTATATAGCGCCCACAGTTTACGCAGCGCTTTACAACATTAGGGCAGACAGTACAAGTACAATACAATTCAATACAGGAGGAATCAGAGGGCCCTGCTCGTTAGAGCTTACAATCTAGGAGGGAGGGTCAAGTTATACAAAAGGGTAATAGCTGTGGGGGATGAGCTAATGGAGAAAATAGTGCAGTTGTTAGATGGAGGCAGGATAGGCTTCTCTGAAGAGGAAAGTTTTCAGGGATCGCCTAAAAGTGGATAAAGTTGGAGACAGTCTGACAGATTGGGGTAGGGAATTCCAGAGGATGGGCGAGGCTCGGGAGAAGTCCTGGAGGCAGATATGGGAGGAGGTGATGAGGGAGCTAGAGAGCAGGAGGTCTTGGGAGGAACGGAGATGGCGATTAGGTTGGTATTTTGAGACAAGGTTAGTGATGTAGCTGGGGGCAGAGTTGTGGATGGCTTTGTAACTTATTGTTAGTATTTTGAATTTAATTCGTTGGGCGAGTGGTAGCCAATGGAGGGATTGGCAGAGAGGGGTAGCAGACACTGAGCGGTTTGTAAGGTGGATGAGTCTGGCAGCAGCATTCATGATGGACTGAAGGGGGGATAGTCTGTTTAAAGGTAAGCCAATGAGGAGTGAGTTGCAGTAGTCAAGGCGAGAGATAACCAGGGAGTGAATCAGGAGCTTTGTGGTTTCATTGGTTAGAAAGGGACGTAGTTTAGAGATGTTGCGGAGGTTGAGGCGGCAAGCTTTGGAAAGTGATTGGATGTGGGGCTGAAAGGAGAGTTCAGAATCTAGGATAACACCTAGCACCCTGACATGTGGGGACGGGTGGATGGTTTTGCCATTGCTCTTGACAGAGAAGTCAGGGGAAGAGGCACGTGGGGGAGGAAATATTTTAAGCTCGGTTTTGGACAAGTTGAGTTTGAGGAAGTGGTGTGACATCCATACAGATATGTCGGTTAGTAAGTTAGTGATGCGTGAGGAGACTGATGGAGTGAGTTGAGGGGTGGAGAGATAGATTTGTGTGTCATCAGCATAGAAATTATATTGAAAGCCGTGAGAGGCTATCAGCTGACCCAGGGAAGAGGTGTAGATTGAAAATAAAAGAGGTCCAAGAACAGAACCTTGGGGGACCCCGACAGAGAAGGGAAGAGGAGTGGAGGAAGTAGAATTGTAAGTGACACTGAAGGTGCCTTGGGATAGGTAGGATGAGAGCCACTGAAGAGCACAGTCACGGAGACCGAGGGAGTAAAGTTTTTTGAGGAGAAGGGGGTGGTCAACCGTGTCAAAGGCAGCTGAAAGATCCAGAAGTAGGAGTACAGAATAGTGTCCGTTGGTTTTTGCAGTTAGGTCATTTGTGAGTTTTAAAAGAGCAGTTTCTGTGGAGTGTTGAGGGCGAAATCCAGATTGAAGGGGATCAAGAAGGTTGTTTTTAATGAGGTGGTCACTCAGTTGGTTGTAAACCAGGCGTTCAAGGAGTTTAGAGGAAAAGGGGAGCAAGGAGATTGGGCGTAGGTTGTTAAGATTGGTAGGGTCCAAGGACGGCTTTTTGAGTATGGGGGTGACCAGTGCATGTTTTAGAGCATCGGGGAAGATGCCAGAGGTGAGGGAGAGATTGAAGATGTGGGTTAGAGAGTGTAGGATGGGGTCAGAGGGTGACTGTAGCATTTGAGAGGGAATAGGGTCCAGGGGACAGGTGGTTAGGTGGGCGATAGAAAGGAGTTTAGCAACTTCATCTGTAGTAGTAGATTTGAATAGGGGGAGTGTCAGTTGTACCTGTTGACATGGGGTCTTAGCTGGGGGAGATACCTGTAGAATGGAGATTTCATCACGGATTGTATCAATCTTGTTTTTGAAGTGATTAGCGATTTCCTGGGCAGTGAGTAAGTCAGTGGGTGGAGGCGGTGGAGGACAAAGTAGAGAGTTGAAGGTAGAGAAGAGTTTACGGGGATTGAATGAGAAGGTGTTAATAAGAGTTGTAAAATAGGTTTGCTTGGCAGTGTGGAGGAAAGAATAGTATTTTTGGAGGGCAGATTTGTATTGGTTGAAGTCTTCGAGAGACTTAGTCTTGTGCCACAGACGCTCAAGAGCGTGACTACGTTTTTTGAGAATTTTAGTGTCATCTGTTTGCCAGGATTGTAGGGGTCGAGGCCTGATTCTGCGTGTAGTGAGGGGAGCGAGCTTGTCCAGGGTGGAGGACAGAGATTTATTGTAGATGGACATGGCTTGTTGGGGCAGGACAGGGGAGAGATTTTGTTGATTTTGACAGGGGGACTATATTGCAGTATGCTGTAACTGAACACATTGCACCTGCCAATCTTAGCTGTATTGACAAAATGTTAATCACATTGGAGAACACAGTGTTCTAATGTGCAAAAGATGCCATCATGACTTTGTCAATACTGCTAAGCCTGACAAGTGCTGTCAGGTGTGAACACGAGTTACGATTTTTGCTTGCAAAGTTTTGATTCATGTAGGATTAAACATTAGGCCTATTTAACCTAAATGCAAGGCCCAATTAAATGGCATTCAGTTTTCTAACATGCTGTGTGTGATAAATAATTGATGTTTAAAAAAAATACTATTTTCCTGGAACGTTGTTTTAATCAGTGCTACAGAAAACATATATGTGTAGCTAGCACCTGTGAATGACTGAGAACTTTCATTAAACAAAACAGATCACAGCCACAATGTACTGTATAGACCATTCATAGTGGCTATGTATTTTGTGATCGCTGTGATGGCCTCTTTTTTTTGCAACAGATAAGGAGTAGGAGGAGCCAGTAATGAATGAAGGGCTCATACTGTAGATAGGGATTTGAAATAGGCAGCAGAAAATTTAATGCAGGGATTTTATTTAAAATGTATCTACAGTATGGTCGAAATGTAAAATCATTATATTCCTTTACACATTGCATTTCATTATTTCTAGCCTACCCCTAATAATATTAATGGTCTTGAAGTTTGTAAGTTTACTTTGTGAAAATCCCCACACATATATTTCCTTGAATTCTGTAGAATAGAAGCAACATTTCTATTGCTTCTATGTATGGCAGCATCCTGATGTCACTGGTTGCTAAGGAAGCAGCAGGTACAGACAACGGTGACATCACTGCCCAAATATGGCTTGATTGATGATAGATTTACAACAAGGAAGTTTTTTTTGAGGTATTGTTTTTTAATAAAGGACTTGTCAAATATTAATTTTTAGGTTACACATTTGTGAGTAAAGCTAATATGTACCCCGTACTCATTCACATAAGGGGAAGCAGTATTTGGGGCCTTACATATTATTTAGGGGGCTTCCAGATTCTGATAAGCCCCTTGACTGCAAACTCCCACAGCCAGAAGTCAGGGTTGTGTGGAGACCCTTGTCATCATTGGCCTTTGCCAGGGTTCTGGCAGGGATTTCCAGGGGGACCTCACACATTTTTTTTGTTTTTTTATTGTGTGAGGTATTCCCTTAAAATTCATACCAGATTCAAATAATCTTCTATGCATTTTGGGGGCATTATTTATTTATCCTTCCTGTAGGATGTGCTAGAGCATAGGTGATGTTTACACAGAAAAATAAGATACAGTTTAAATTGCCAACTTCTTAAAAAAAAAAAAAGAACAGCACACAGACTACACCAAAGGTTGCCCAACATATAATAAGTCGCATATCCATTTTTGTATATATATTCTTTTACACAATATTTAATTTAGTGTAAAGAACTGGAATAATTTTTTCATTTCTTAACCTTTTTTTATATTTCTCTCCTTTTGTTGTTTCCCTTTAGTCAGATAAATACTGATTTAATTCAGGGCTAAAGTTTATGTTTTTGTTTTTGTTCCCTTTAGTCAGACAAATACTGATTCAATTCAGGGCTAAAGCTTTTGTTTTTGGTTTTATTTCCCTTTAGTCATATTTATACTGATTCAATTCAGGGCTAAAGTTTTTACATTTCACACTCTTTTGCATATTGATTAATTCAATGCAAAAGTTAATGTGTATTTTGTTACCGTTTTTGCTAAATATTGATCCAATTTATAGTAACTAATATCTGCCCCTGCTTCCCCTTCTCAATTCTTCTGTTTCTTTTTTTCTCCTCTTTTCTTTTTTTTGCGTTTCTCCTTCCTTATTTATTATATATATATATATATATATATATATATATATATATATTTTTTTTTTTTTTTTCACTTATTGATTATTTTTCATTACTGGCTCACACATTTTTATCCTGCTACTCCCTGAGCACAGTTGGTATTGGAGTCGATCGAGTCTATTTCCTGGGGTTGCAATGCGCCCTGTTCTTGACCTGTCACCCGTCTCGTCACGTGACGGGGGCGGGCCCTGACCTTGGCGCATCGGCATCATGTTCCCCACGCCCCGCATGCTTTGCGGGATTCTAGTGGAATACCACCCCTGGGCCTTTGCGCTGCGGGGACGGGAGGCGGCCGCAATCGTTTTTGGGCTGTCTGTCCCTCCCCGTTGCATAATTACGCCCGCACATGACGTTGGCGGGCGCACGCCCCCGACCCACGGCATTCAACGGTGGCCTCAGGGTGGGTGCATGTAGGTTTCGCTATGGACTTGTGGCAATTGGCCTGGCCCGGCTCTCTCACCACACAGGTAACTTTGTTGCACACCTTCACTTTGGTCTATTGGCCTCTTAGCTGCACAGACTCTCTCACTCTCACTACATACTTCTTTTTCCCTTCCTTGTCTTTTTCTGGCTCGGGTCTACACTTATATCCACTCACCCTTTGGTTTTCCCCTATGTTGTCACCCTTTCTATTTACCTACAATTTTTCACGTTTGTCCCAAGCTCACACACCCATTCTATTTTCTTCACAGTCATCTCAGGGTTTTGTGGCCTCGTTGTTTGTCCCAGCCTGGTGGTCCCTATGGGTACCTTGGTCAATTTGGTGGCTGTGGCCGACGGTTTCCTGGGGCGAGCTTTCTGCCTCAACCCCGGGGGAGACTTTGTAGACCCGGACCAATGCTGCATTCTAGGATTCAGGTTACCACAGACCAAGACACTGTTTGTGAGTACAATTGCAAATTTGAATACTTTTGCATCTTTCCCCTATATATCTGTCCAAATATTAACACGTTTCATTGTTTCAATGCAGCTTAAATTGCATCGGACTCCTGATGATTGGTTATAAGCCAAGAAACGCGTTGAGTTAATAACTATTGATGCACATATCCATCTAGTATATAATGTATTCTCTCCTGTAACTGTATAACCAGTGTCCATATCACGCCTTTCAATATATTGTCTATAACATGCCGAAATGTTGCTTATGATGTTTTTATTCATGATTGTGTTTGGTTCTAGGATCTATGTAATTAAACTTTTATACCATGATTACTTTGTTTACTCTTTGTGGACATAACTATGTATAGGATCTACCCCAGAGATCGTATTCCAGCATACACTACTCAGTTGACACTTTCACCAACATGCCTCACGCAAAGTCCTGCTTTTCTCCTCTATCTTTATTGTTACCTAATTGGGATGGAGGCATGTTGGTGCATTTCTTTATAATTCTGTGGACAGGTTACACCCCCATTTTTTGATATATAATAAGCCCTTAGTGGTCTGCAATGTATTTTGGGGGACCTTTGGGGTCTGTGTGTTGTTTTTCTTTTCTTTTTTTTTTAAGAGATATAATTTGCCAGGAATTTAAAACTATATTTTCCTTTGCAAATATAAGTGCTTTAAAAATCACTGTTCTTGAGTGAATTTTTTTTTTTTTTTTTAGGAACAAAGATCCTCTGTTTTTCGTTCCTCCTCATTTGTCCCTCATTTTGGTCTAATCTATATGATTCTTTATAGAATACACATTTTATCTTTCAAAAGTGTTTCAAAAGTGTTTCCCAGTGCTAAACCTTTCATTCAAGTTCTAAATTGCTGCATTGCTGTCTAATTTGTCCCTAGTATGTATTGTATGAATGTGAGTCCTTGAGGGTAGGGACTGAGGTGAATGTACAATGTATATGTAAAGTGCTGCGTAAATTGACGGCACTATATAAGTAACTGAAATAAATAAATAAATAAATAAATAAATAAATAAATTTGTAAATTTCAAAAGCCAGTATGAAGGAATAGTAGTGGTAAAAAAAAGCACTTGTGGGTTTAACTAATCATGTTTTTGCTATAGTTCTCCTTTAAGGGGGCATGGTTTGTGTCCTATGCCTACATACTTTTGTAGGCATAGGATGCCTACATACTTTTTATTAGGTATCTCTCGTTCCCATCTCAAAAAGTTGGGAGGTATGATGTAGTCCTATGAAAGTAAACAGCAGCAGCATCAAAGCATACAGGGAATCCAAGTAGTTGTGAAAAAAAAATATGGCCAGCAGACAGACAGACAGAACTCACAAAATAAAAGGAGAAATACAATACAAATAAAAAGGAGATTTTTTCAAGTAAGCTTATATTGGAATGTCAAAAGTTTAGTATTAAAAAGAAAGTGTATACTGAAACCATAGATTACCTTTAATTTGATTGTGGAATAATTTTTAACCATTTCAACCCCCCCCCCCCCACACACACACACACACACCTCCTGTACACCTCATCTCCAGTCAGTCACTGTAGTGACCTGTATAGCACAACAAGTGAGTCTCTGGCAGGGAAAAAGAGCATGAAACCTAGGCATGTGAGACCTGTCATATCTTCTCATAGCTGAAATATTGTTCTCGGATTGTGATAAAAATAAAATCACCTTTGGGGTGTCTTTTTTTGAAAAAGGGTTTTTTTGGGGGGGGTGTTTGTGCTGTCTTGGCATTTTTTTGTAATATGTTTCATAAAAAATAAAGGGACACTTTTTTAAATTATATTTGTATTTAAAATTTTCAAACTGACACAGAAAGAAAGAAAATATGCTTCAAACAGAAGAAGCTGCATATACATGTACATAGTAACTCTTGTATCTACAGTATGTTGCTTAAGGACATATATAAAGACACATAATAAGCTTAAATAACAAACAAGAAAATATGACGTTTTACACAGTCGTATAAAGATAAGAACAAATGTAGTTATTGTATAAGAAAGAAAATTGAAAAAATCAATAAAACTAGCAACATGGATACTAAGATATAAGTTACATAACTTCAAAATTCAAGATACACTATGTATAATGAGCATTTATCTATGGATCTAGACATATTCCCTTTGAACAATAAACAGATCCATCCCAAGCTTCCCATATTTTTGTAAATGTTGGCAATGATCTATCTATCAATGCTGTCACACATTCCATCCTGCGTATGTCAGCTAAAGTAGCCAAAAATTGTGAACAGGTAGGGGATGAGGTAGACAACAAACATCAGGGGAATAACCCTTTTTTTCGCAAGTAATACAAAAGTCATTAACCTCCTATCAGCTTTAGAAATACTTGGGTAAGGAAGACCTAATCGGTAACGTATGGGATTTAGGGGGACAGGGACCGACAGTAGAATCTGCAGAAGATTTGGGATCTGAGACCAAAAAACGGTTATGAGGGGACATTCGCAGAAGATATGGTAATGGGTGCCTACATCTCTACCGCACCTCCAGCACTGCTGAGAAACTTCTGGATTGTGTGTACGTAGGATGTCTGGAGTCTTATACCAAAATAAAAGAATCTTAAAAGCAGTATCCTTTTGTGCCACACAACGTGAAGATTTAGATGTGGTGTCCCAGATTGTCCCCCAATCTGCTAAGGAGATAGATTTTTGTAGAATATGGGACTATTTCCTCATATTATTGTGGCAAGTGTGAGTTAGGGGAATGGATTAATTTAAAATTTGTAAAATTTGTATTTGTATTTCATGTAAAATTGTATATGGAGGATTTTAGGTGGGGTTCATACGGGCCTCTACTACATAGTAATTCAAAATAAGTTGGTTTTTAAAGTCAAGGATGGGGATTTAGAGTCAAAGATGGGGATTTAGTAGAAAAGAAATGTTTAATTTGCAGATATGAGAAAAAAAAGTGTTTTCAGAATTTGATGTTTAGGTTGCAAGTCAGCAAAGGACATGAATACATGAGTCACTGGGTTTACCAAGTGTCACAATTGGAATATCCAATGTCTGGGTCCAAGGTAACATACGGTTGTAGGATAAGCTATCAGGTATGGTAATTGTGAAAAGTACATTCATCAGGGCATGAAGAAGAAAGAGAATATCTTTCAGAACTACGTTTCCATATTGATAGAGTGAACAGCATCAGAGCCAGGCATAAGCTTCTCAATCGGGGCACTAATTTATCAGAAGAGGGCCATAGCATTGAGCAGGAAAGTACAGGAGATGTAACTCCCATTTCAATTTCAAACCATCTTTTCAGTGCGATTATGGATGTCCAGGAAGTAATTGCCCTCAGGTGCGTGGCCTAGTAATACCTAACAACTTGCCTACTGGGCACTTAAACCCCCTTCTTGCCCAGACCAAGTTTCAGCTTTTTCAGCTTTTCAGCTTCAGCTTTTTTTTAGTGCTATCACTCTTTGAAGGACAATTGCGCGGTCATGCAATGCTGTACCCAAATTAAATTTTTATCATTATTTTTACACAAATAGAGATTTCTTTTGGTGGTATTAATCACTGCTGGGTTTTTTTATTTTTTGCTAAATAAAAACAAAAAATGGCCGAAAATTTTGAAAAAAAAAAAAGTTTCATAGTTTGTTATAAAATTTTGAAAATAGGTAATTTTTTTCCTTCATTGATATGCGCTGATGAGGCTGCACTGATGGGCATTGATAGGCTGCACTGATAGGCACTGATAAGGTGGCACTAATGGGCATTGAGAGGTGGCACTGATAAGCTCTGATAGGTGGCACTGATGGACACTGATAGGTGGCACTGAGATGTGGCACTGATGGTTGGAACCGATGGGCGGCACTGATAAGCACTGATGAGGCGGTACTGAAAGGTGGCACTGATGGCCACTGATGAGCAGCACTAATGGGCACTGATAGGTGGCACTGAATGGCACTGATAAACAGCACTAATAGGTGGCACTGATGGGCACTGATGGATAGCACAGATGGACACTGATGGGTAGCACTGATGGGCACTGGTAGGCACTGGTAGGTGACACTGATAGGCAGCACTGATGTTGAGGCACTGATGGACATTGATTGGCAGTACTGGTGGGCATTGATGGGTGACACTGGTGGGCAAAGGCAGATGGCATGGTGGGCACTGGTAGGTGGCACTGCTGGGTACTGTTAGGTGGCACTGGCAGGTGGTACTGGTGGGCACAGATGAGGCAGCCACGGCTCTCTGTGTAAGGGACCGATGTCCCTCTGACTGAAGCCAGTGATCGCCTTTTTTCTCCCCTCACGCTAATAGTGTGAGGAAAAAAATACTAATTACCAATCTTCTGTTTACATCACATGATCAGCTGTCATTGGCTGACATGTGATCACGTGGTAAGGGGCTGGGATTGGCCCTTTACTCTGATCTGTGATCAGCCAAGTCTCATAGACTTGGTGATCACAGACCATGCCGTGCATGACCCGCAGGGATGCGCAGGCAGCTCATGCATGGGAGGACGTCTATGGATGCCCTCCTGGCAATTAGGGCCAGCTCTGTAGCCATATTTGGGTTATAACGCGGGCGGCAAGTGGTTAAAAAGGTCTGAGACCCCTCTGGTTCTTAAAGCTTGGAGCACCAATCCTGCAATCCTATGGGAGGCATTGTTCCAAATACATTTAAGGCACTTCCTTTGAAGATCAATTGAGGCATTGGAATTGGTATTGGAAGTGTCTCAAATAAATAAAGCAATTTTGGAAGTATCAACATTTTAAGAACATTGATTCTCCCAAGGAAAGAAATATGGAGGGCAGTCCAATTATAAAGTAAACTGGCGATTTCTGCAAATAGGGGGGAAGTTAGTCTGATATAAAGTGGAAAAGGAGGGAGTGAGATGGACACCTAAGTATTTAAGGGTGTGGGAGCACCAACGGTAAGTATAGTTGTTTTAAAGAAAGGTAAGTTGGGTCAATGGGATGTTGATAGGGAGAGCTTCTGTTTTAGATGGATTTATTTTAAATCCCGATATGGCGCTAAAAGATATAAAAGATGTCATGTAGAGAAGGAAGAGATACGTGAGGTTGAGTGAGTGTCAGTAGACTATCGTCAGCAAAGAGAGATCATTTGTATTCCCATTGACTCCGCGAATGTCTGGGTGGGATCTAATGGCGGCTGCAAGTGGCTTCATGCTGAGAAAAAAAGTAGGGGTGACAAAGGGCAACCCTGCCCAGTACCATTGCTCAAGGGCAATAATTGTGATAAATGTGATGAAAGTTGTACTTGAGAAGTAGGAGTCGAATATAGTGCTTGTAGAGCTTTACTAAAGGAACCCGAAAATCCATAATGGGCAAGCGAACATAAATGACCAACTAATGCGGTCAAAGGCTTTTTGGGCATTCAAACTTAAAACCAAAGCAGGGCGATTTGTTTTAGTCAGAAGAGCTATAAGATCAATTGTGCGTCTTGTGTTATCCCCTGCATGCCTAGTGGGGACAAAGCCTACTTGATCTCTATGGATCAGTGATGGTAACAAGCATGACAATCTATTTGCTAAATTTTTGGTAAATATTTTATAATCTGAATTTAACAGTGCTATGGGTCTGTAATTGTCAGAAAGAGATAGATCCTTGCCCGGCTTGGGGATAACTGTAATAAACACATGTAGGAAGTGAAAGTTAGGTGTGACACCTTTCATCAGAGAAGTAAAGAGGTTTAGCATGTGCGGGGATCAAATCGGGAGAAAGGTCTTGTAAAAAGAGTAAGGAATGATTATAATGTTTTATAACTTCTGTTATTTCTTCTGTGGTAATGGTGGTATTGAGTGTAGCGCGTTAGGCGGAGGAGATCTTAGGTAATTGTAAAGAGGCAATAAAGGCATCAAATTTCCTTTGTGCGAATTGGGAATGAGGATCTGAACTCAAGCAATTATATAATTTATGATAAAAATCACCATAAACCTTTGACATAGTTTGAGGGCAATAAGTTGGGATACTATCAGACTACATATGAAAATCTGGGATGGAAAGAAAGGGTTGTGGCTTAAGCCTACGGACTAGCATTTTATGTGGCTTGTTGGCATACTCATAAAACTCTTGTCTAGCCATAGTAATGACTTAGAAATCTTGCTCATGTCTAATGACTTAAGGCGGTTACGTATAGAGACTACAGCGTGTAAACGATCCACAGTGGAGGAAAGGAGTAGATGCGTCTCCGCTGCCCGTAACTGAGAAAGGAGTTCAACTCTTTGAAGAGTGGACTCACACTTCAGACGAGTTCAAGCAGATATGCATTCACCCCTAATAAAAGCCTCATGAGCTTCCTACAAAGTGGAAGTCTCCGACACCGTACCCTCATTGAGATGAAAATATTCCGACAGTTTGAGTTGCAATTGGCTCTTAATGTCAGGGATACACATAAGAGTTTTGTTGAGGTTCCAATGGCAAGTTCTAGGTGTCGGAGCAGACATCGTAAGATCAAGAACTATAGGTGCATGATCGGACCAAGTGATACGGTTTATATTTGAAGTGACTACACTAGTCAGTAGGGGTGCAGTCACAAAAAAATGGTCCAGTCTAGAATATAAGTCATGTGAAGGGGAGTAAAAAGTATATTGTTTATGAGTTGGATGTTTAAATCTCCAAAATGTTTGAGCTTGAGCTGGTGGGGTGATTTGAAAAGGGCATAACTATCCTTGGTCGGGGACATGCACAGATTAAAGTCTCACCTAGGATCATGAAGGGCTGTGAGAAAGACTGTACTACTAAAGACTAAAGACTAAAAAACCTTCGATAGAAACCCAATCTGTCCCGAATTGGGAGCATAGATATTTGTCAATGTAAAACACGCGTTCATGTGGACACAGCTCAGGAGAATGAATCACCCACGGGCATCCAAAAATGAGTATTTAATACGTATCGGGCAGGAGCATTTAATTAAGACTGCTAACCCGGATTTTCTGGAGGGGTCAGAAGCCACAAAAACGGTAGGAAATTGCTTTGATGCAAACTTAAAGGAACCCTCAGCGAAAGTGAGTCTCTTGGAACATAACCACATCTGCCTTAGAGGATTTGAATTCCTTCAAAGCCAGCAAGCACTTATGAATGGAGTTCAAGCCCTTCACAATACATGAAAAAACTCTCAAAGCTATGATGTATCACTGAAACAGACAGCTAACGTCAGTGGAACATTTGAACTAAAGAGAGAATACCATGGTCCATAAAGCAAAAAAAAAATAAAAAATTGTAGAATGTAGACCACAGAAACTCTTCAGGTGGGGTATCTCGATGGGGTGGCTCTTTGATGGGTGGGGGAAGCTTTCTGTGTTTGCCGACGTGCCAGGGTCCAGATCTTTCCAGGGTTAAGAGTGGCCTTGAGGTCAAAGTAGGAAGCTGCAGGTCTTCTTCAGGGATAGATGGGAGGCTCAGATTTTATATGAACGCCTCACTCTCATGTAGATCTCTCATGGAATATTGTACTCCATCACTAGAAGCAGAAAGGTGAAAGGGGAATCCCCAGCGATATGTAATCTGATGGTTTTGGTGATGAGCAGTAACAGGATGGAAACTGCATCTCTTTGCCGAAGTGATGGGTGACAGATCATTAGAGATTAAAGATCATTAAAGATTTGAATTTTACTGCTGTTTTAACCACTTGACCACTGGGCACTTAAACCCCCTTCCTAACCAGACCAATTTTCAGCTTTCAGTGCTCTCACACTTTGAATGACAATTACTCAGTCATGAAACATTGTAGCCATATGAAATTTGTGTCCTTTTTTTCACAAAAATAGAGCTTTCTTTTGGTGGTATTTAATCACCACTGGGTTTTTTTATTTTTTGTGCTATAAATAAAAAAAGACTGAAAATTCGATAAAAAAAAAAAAAAATTCTTTGTTTCTGTTAAAATTTATTGCAGAGTATTGGCAAGTATTGGCGAGTATTGGCAGAGTATTGATGAGTATTGGTAGAGTTTGGCAGAGTATTGGCGAGTATTGGTAGAGTGTTGGCGAGTATTGGCAGAGTATTGGCGAGTATTGGTAGATTATTGGTGAGTATTGGCAGAGTATTGGCGAGTATTGGTAGAGTATTGGTGAGTATTGGCAGAGTATTGGTGAGTATTGGCAGAGTATTGGTGAGTATTGGTAGAGTACTGGCGAGTATTGGCAGAGTATTGGCAGAGTTTTGCAGTGTTGCAGAGTATTGGCAGAGTATTGCACAGTGTTGCAGAGTATTGCACAGTGTTGCAGAGTGTTGCACAATGTTGCAGAGTGTTGTACAATGTTGCAGAGTATTGCACAGTGTTGCAGAGTATTGCACAGTGTTGCACAGTGTTGCAGAGTATTGCAGTTTTGCAGAGTGTTGCAGATTATTTACATTGAGCAGCGCTGTGGGCACTAAACATCCAGCCCACAGCGCTGCTGCAATCTCTCCCCCTCTCCCCCTCTCCCCTCGCACTGTACCGATCGGTACAGAGAGGGGAGGGAGGAACTGGCGTCATGACGTGACGCCGGTTTGTTTACAAGTGATTGCTCTGTCATTTGACGGAGCGATCACGTGGTAAACGGCCGCGATCAGCGGCTATTTACCGTGATGTGATGTCCAGAGGACCCGGCGGTTACAGATGTTCCTGGGTGCACGCCCCAGGGGGCGCGCGTGAGCAACATTCTGGAATGATGTCCCACGGACGTCCACCCAGAACTAGCCGACCGCGCTGTAGCCTTCTTTTGGCTATGGCCCGGTTGGCAAGTGGTTAATGGCTGTGACTGACTGCATGAGATGTGTCCTGTACATTTCCCAGATATTTGGGTTGTGGCCCCTTTAAGGGGGACAGTTGTGGAGACATTGCTGTACTCAGGGGTTCTCACCCATGCAGTGTGAGGTGTCCCGGAGGAGACTGGATAGAGAGAGGACTGATTTCTATTCTGTGTTAAGGACCAGGAATATTTGAGGTTTGAAGAAATTGGGTGGGAAGTACCTTCAAACCCTGAGTACCAGGACTCTGGTCCCGAAGGGGTTAAGTCTCTAGCAGGACAGGCTTGAAAACAGCAAAGGGAAATCAGCACCCGTGTCAGGGAAGTAGACTGGAGAGAGGCTCACAAGCTGTGAGTAAAGTGTGAGCTCTCAGACAATCTGGGACCCTGGTTGCTGACCCCCCTTGTGGCCTGTTTGGCACTCTAGCACCCTTGCCATGGAGAAGTCCGAACCTCATTGTGGGACCAAAGGATTGGCGGTGAGCCTGCTGTTTAGTTTCTTGTACCAGGACTTTGGACTATTAACTTGCTTTTGCTGAAGAACGCTATTTTTGTTTATCTGTTTCTCAAATAAATGAACTGGTTGCTTTTACCAACGGCTAGATGTCATTCCTGAGCTACCTCAGATCACTATATACAGTGCATTGAAAAAGCATTCATACCCCTTCACACTTTCCAAATTTTGTCATGTTACAACCAAAACCGTAAATGTATTTTATTGGGATTTTATGTGATAGACCAACACAAAGCGGCACATAATTGTGAAGTAGAAGGAAAATTATCAATGGTTTTCAATTTTTTTTACAAATAAATATCTGAAAAGTGTGGAGTACATTTGTATTCAGCCCCCTTTACTCTGATACCCCTAACTAAAATCCAGTGAAACCAATTGCCTTCAGAAATCACCTAATTAGTAAATAGAGTCTGCCCGTGTGTAATGTAATCTCAGTATAAATACAGCTGTACTGTGAAGCCCTCAAAGGTTTTTTAGAGAACCTTAGTGAACAAACAGCATCATGAAGGTCAAGGAACACACCAGACAGGTCAGGGATAAAGTTGTGGAGAAGTTTAAAGCAGGGTTAAAGCGGTGTTCCAACCATTTAAAAGTCAGCAGATGCAAAAAGTGTAGCTGCTGAGTTTTAAAGATTGGACACTCACCTGTGCCACAGTCCAGCGCTGTGGGTGAACGATGCCCCGCTCCTCTCCCCCTCCTCTCTGCAGCGCCGGTATTGTAACTGTGGGGGCCTGGCTGTGGCTTCACAGCCGGGCATGCACTGCACACGTGCGAACCGTGCTGTGTGCTGTGAATGGCCAGGCTATCTTCTGGGACCTGTGGGGAGGGAGGGTGGAGAGGTGAACTTCCTTCCGGCACCACGGAGCCCCAGGAGGAAGTGGGAGCTGGATGCCTCTAAAAAGAGGGTATCTGCTCCTCCCCAAAAAATATGACATGCCAAATGTGGCATGTCAGGTGGTCACCATCACTTAAAGCGGAAGTTCCATTTTTGGGTGGAAATCCGCTTTAAGTTATAAAAAAAATCCCAAGCTTTGAACATCTGCTCAATCTATCATCAGGAAATGGAAAGAGTATGGCACAACTGCAAACCTGCCAAGACATGGCCATCCACCTAAGCTGACAGGCCGGGCAAGAAGAGCATTAATCAGAGAAGCAGCCAAGAGGCCCTTGGTAACTCTGGAGGAGCTGCAGAGATCCACAACTCAGATGGGAGAATTTGTCCACCGGACATCTATTAGTTGTCACGCCACAAATCTGGCCTTTATGGAAGAGTGACAAGAAGAAAGCCATTGTTGAAAGAAAGCCATAAGAAGTCAGTTTGTGAGAAGCCATGTGGGGACACAGCAAACATGTGGAAGAAGGTGATCTGGTCAGATGAGGCCAAAATTTTACTTTTGGCCTTAAAAGCAAAACGCTGTCTGTGGTGGAAAACTAACACTGCACATAACCCTGAACACATAATTCCCACTGTGAAACATGGTGGTTGCAGCATCATGTTGTGGGGATGGGAGAGAAAGCACAAAAGCACCACTCTAAGTGCAGTATTGTAACAATTTATTCAAGCACAGAATCTTCTGTACTCACAAACTTGTGTGATAAAATGGCATATCATATCTACTTCTTCAGGCCTGAAGAAGGAGCTCATGCTTTGTAAACGCGTCGCCTGCTACTGACAACCCGTCCGACAGGAAGTGAGTCATCCACAGGCATCCCATGCAACTAAGGACCAGGAAACGCCGGCATCTACCGGCGCAACCTGCTCCACGGCTCACACATCTCTGCCCTTGATGGGCTCCACAATGGACTCCCCCATGGACTCCCTCCTGGACAGCCTATATTCCTGATATGCCTTTTTATCTCACAAGTTTGTGAGTACAATAGATTCTGTGATTGAATAAATTGTTACAATACTGCACTTACAGTGGCGCTTTTGTGCTTTCTCTCCCAGCCTTTACAGAGTTCCACTTCCAAACTCCACTGAGCTGCCTTCAAGTGCTTTACTACCGATTCTATGGACTGTTTTTAGTCATAATTTATAAAAAACGTTTTTTTACCCCCCTTTTCTATTCATACTAAGGTGTGTAAAAGACAGGTGGATCTCCACAAAGGCTGATGTAAAGCGCCAACTTTTTCCTTACTGCCTTCATGTTGCAGGGATGCTTTTCTGCAGCAGGGGCAGGGAAGCTGGTCAGAGTTGATGGGAAGATGAATGGAACCAAATACAGGGCAATCTTAGAAGAAAACCTGTTGGAGTCTGCAAAAGACTTGAGACTTGGAAGAGGTTTCACCTTCCAGCAGGACAACACCCTAAACATACAGCCAGAGCTACAATGCAATGACTTAGGTCAAAGCATATTCATGTGTTAGAATGGCCCAGTCAAAGTCCAGACCTAAATCCAATTTAGAATCTGTGGCAAGATTTGAAAATTGCTGTTCACAGACGCTCTCCATCCAATCTTGCAGAGCTTGAGCTATTTTGCAAAGAAGAATATGCAAAGCTGGTAGAGACATACGCAAAAAGACTTGCAGCTGTAATTGCAGCAAAAGGGGGTTCTACAAAGTATTGGATTAGGGGAGCTGAATAGAAATGAACACCATACTTTTCACATATTTTTGAAAAATATTTATAATTTTCCTTCTACTTCACAATTATGTGCCACTATGTGTTGTATCACATAAAATCCCAATAAAATACATTTACGTTTCTGGTTGTAACATGTCAAAATGTGGAAAGTGTGAAGGGGTATGAATGCTTTTTCAATGCACTGTATACAGTGATCTGAGGTAGCTCAGGAATGACAGCTAGCCGTTGGTAAAAGCAACCAGTTCATTTATTTGAGAAACAGATAAACAAAAATAGCTTTCTTCAGCAAAAGCAAGTTAATAGTCCAAAGTCCTGGTACAACAAACTAAATAGCAGGCTCACCACCAATCCTTTGGACCCACACTGAGATTCGGACTTCTCCATGGCAAGGGTGCTAGAGTGCCAAACAGGCCACGGGGGGGTCAGCAACCAGGGTCCCAGCTTGTCTGAGAGCTCACACTTTACTCACAGCTTGTGAGCCTCTCTCCAGTCTACTTCCCTGGTGCTGATTTCCCTCTGCTGTTTTCAAGCCTCTCCTGCTAGGGGCTTAACCCCTTTGGGACCAGAGTCCTGGTACTCAGGGTTTGAAAGTACTTCCCACCCAATTTCTTCAAACCTCAAACATTCCTGGTCCTTAACACAGACTGGAAATCAGTCCTCTCTCTATCCAATCTCCTCCGGGACACCTCACACTGCATGGGTGAGAACCCCTGAGTACAGCAATGTCTCCACAACTGTCCCCCTTAAAGGGGCCACAACCCAAATATCTGGGAAATGTACAGGACACATCTCATGCAGTCAGTCATGGCCATTAAAACAGTAGTTTTTTGTACCCCCATAGGTTTACAATCTGTTGATCCTGTCTGTAAATCTCTTAATTTTTCACTTTACTTCAAGTCAAGCTATCCAGGAGGATTCTCAAAAGACTGGAGGCATTCTAGAGGCCTCTCTGTCAGGCTGGGTTCACACATGTGCGGTGCGAATTGCAGCTCCGGTTTCCCTGCAAAGATAAAAATGATTCACTCAGCAGTTCCTCTCCATTGTAGCTGCGGATCAGCTGAAATGGGAGAGGGGGGAGAGAACATTGCAGTGAGGAGGGGGAGAGCATTCCTGTACACAATGAGACACATCTGCGAATCAGATGCGTTCCTATTGAAGATTATGTGCCTGCAATTCACACCGCACTGCCTATAAAACACACATTTTTTTTGTGCAATGCGGAGTGCGGATGTACACACATATGTGAACCAGACCCATTGAAAAGAACATATTTTCAAATGTTCTGTGAATTGGATGTGGTGTAAGCCGCATCCAATTCACATATGTCTGGACCCAGGCTTATGCCCTGTACACACGGTCGGATTTTCCAATGGAAAATGTGTGATAGGACCTTGTTGTCGGAAATTCTGACCATGTGTAGGCTCCATCACACATTTTCCATCGGATTTTCCGACACACAAAGTTGGAGAGCAGGATATAACATTTTCCGACAACAAAATCCGTTGTCGGAAATTCCGATCGTGTGTACACAAATCCGACGGATAAAGTGCCACGCATGCTCAGAATAAATAAAGAGATGAAAGCTATTGGCCACTGCCCCGTTTATAGTCCCGACGTACGTGTTTTACGTCACAGCGTTTAGAACGATCGGATGTTCCAACAACTTTGTGTGACCGTGTGTATGCAAGACAAGTTTGAGCCAACATCCGTCGGAAAAAATCCTAGGATTTCGTTGTCGGAATGTCCAAACAAAGTCCGACCGTGTGTATGGGGCATTAGTGTTTTCTGAGGCCAATCTCTTCTTGATAATGTCAAGTGAGGTGTGGGAATTAGAAGGTGCTTTTGGGGATTATTCTTTGGGGTTCAGTCCACCCCAGGCATGCAGTAGGACTGGACACAATACACTGCCCAATAGAGCTAATATGTGGATTTGTAGCAATTAAAGAAGTCCAGAGAGCAAGCAACTTGCAAATAAGGATGTTCTAAAGTAATTATCTGTGGGTATTGGAAGGGGTGTTACCTTTCTAGTAGAACCTGCATAGCATGGTCATGGTCTTATTACATCCCAGCTACTCTTTTGACTGGTATTTATGAAGAAAAAAAAACACTGTTTAAGAAGTCCATTGCTTAGAAATAGGTACTCATGCAAATGTATAATAAAGAAAAAGTTAGCATAAATGAATTGTGCTTTCACTGAATTTAGTTTCATCCTTAATTTAATTTGATAATGTTCTTGCTAACATATATAGGGGGTCATTTACTATAGCGCTATGGCGCTAATTCGCGCAAATTGCCGCGAATTAGCGCTAATTCGCGGCAATTTAGCGCGAATTAGCGAATTAGCTAATAGCGCTAATTTGCGCTAAAACGATATTCACTATAGCGCTGGTGAGAAAATACTCCCAAAATCGAATTTGCTATAGCTCCCTGAAACTAAATAGAGCCCAAACCCTTACTCTGCTAAAACCTAGAGAATTGCACATGGAAATAATGTTTCGAGCATGATATAATTGCCTAAATGGTACTGAAATAATCGGTATATTATTTAAAGATTATCTGCTTTTAAACTGTGTGAAAAAGTTATTTCTACACTGAAATATCTTTAAAAGTGTGAAAAGTGAAAAATTTGTTTTGGACAACTAGGTGCCAACACAACTGAGCATGCTCAGACCTGAAAATAACTCTCATTTTAACTCAAGTGTCTTTTTTACCTGGAGCTATAGCAAATACCAAAATGAGAGCTAATTAGAGAGCATTTTTTGGGAGTTAAAATCTGCTCTAATTTAGTCCAAATGAAGTTCCAGTCATTTATTCTAATGGAACAATTCTAACTTTCACAAAAAAAACCTTTTAATGTTGAGATGAAATGTATCTTTCTGTGAAATAAATTTTCCTTTGCAACATTGTAGCCTCTACTTAAAATATTTTGATTTTAAGAATACTAGAATGTGGAATGTTTTGACGTTTTGGTAAAATATATTTTTCTCTGTCACTTTCACTTGTTACTCTTCATCTCACAACAATCTTTACCCCAAACTCACACAGGTGTCTTTACGATCCACAAACAATACCATTGCTGATGAAAATTTAAAATGAATCACAATTTTTTGTGCTTTGTATTATTTCCAAATATTCATAATTTGAGCCCAAAAAATGTGATATGTGTACCAACATCAGAAATCAAAATGTAATTCCCAAAAATTTGAGGGTAATATTCTACTCTCACCCACAAAAAACACCAAATATCACAGAATAAATCAAGAAGAATAACTCTTGAGTAATGTAATTCCATCACCTGTATGTCCATAGAAATGCAGTATTAATGTGTTTTTATGTGTATTTATGTGTAGTTATGTGTAGGAGGGTTTCACACGTGGCAGCTCTGTGGCTTATAGGTTAGAACTTCTGCTTAGTATCTCTGAGGGTCTGGGTTCAAATCCCAACCATGTTACTGCATGTGGAGAAGTTGTCTCATCTCCCAGGTCCTATAATTATGTCTAAATGTAGTAGTTATGTGTAGGAGGGTTCCACCACCATTGTAAGTCTTTTCCAGATACACTATATAGCCAAAAGTATTGGGACACCTGCCTTTACACACACATGAACTTTAATGGCAGCCCAGTCTTAGTCCGTAGGGTTACAATTTGATTTGGCCCACCCTTTGCAGCTAGAACAGCTTCTGGGAAGGCTGTCCACAAGGTTTAGTCTGCCTATGGGAATGTTTGATCATTCTTCCAGAAGTGCATTTGTGAGGCCAGGCACTGATGTTGGATGAGAAGGCCTGGCTTGCAGTCTCTACTCTAATTCAGCCAAAGGGTGTTCTATCGGGTTGAGGCCAGGACTCTGTGCAGGCCAGTCAAGTTTCTCCACCCCAAACTTGCTCATCCATGTCTTTATGGACCTTGCTTTGTGTACTGGTGTGCAATCATGTTGGAACAGGAAGGGGCTTTCCCCAAACTGTCCCCACAAAGTTGAGAGCATGAAATTGTCCAAAATGTCTTGGTATGCTGACGCCTTAAGAGTTCCCTTCTCTGAAACTAAGAGGCCAAGCACAACCCCTGAAAAACAACCCCGCACCATAATCCCCCTCCACCAAATCATTTGGACCAGTGCACAAAGCAAGGTCCATAAAGACATGGATGAGTGATTTTGGGGTGGAGGAACTTGACTGGCCTGCACAGAGTCCTGACCTCAACACAACAGAACACTTTGGGGATAAATTAGAGAGGAGACTGTAGGTCAGGCCTTCTCATCCAACATCAGTGCCTGACCTCACAAATGCACTTGGAAGAATGGTCAAACATTCCCATAGACACACTCCTAAACCTTGTGGACAAGAAGAGTTGAAGCTGTTATAGCTGCAAAGGGTGGGCCAAATGAGTTTTGAACCCAATACTAATACTGGGATGCCATTACAGTTCATGTGTGTTTAAAGGCAGGCATCCCAATACTTAGGCCAATATACTGTATATTGCTTGTGACACTGAGCATGGCTATGGACTTAGGGCTGGTTCACACTACAGAGATGCAGAGAACATGTGTGGGGTTGCCTGGTGGCTTAGTGGGTAGCAGTTCTGTTCTAGCAGCACCTGAGATGTTGGTTCGATTCCCCAACATGCTAATACTTGTGTTGAAGTTTATATGTTCTCCCTATGTGGATTTCTCACCACAATCTAAAGACATGCTGGCATCTTATTTGTCTCCTGTCGAAATAGGTTCTAATGTAAGAACATTAATTTTGGACTTTATATTGGAAGCTTATTGCAGCCAGGGACTGATGTTAATGTTTATTAGCACTAATCATGCCCAGGGACTTGGACATTTCACATTTTAGGGTTTACACTGCACAGGTACATATGCTTAGAAAACTGTTGCTTTGTTTATGTGGATGCAAATGGACTTTGGTCTTTGTCCTGTAGTTGGAGATTTGATGCACATAGCCAAGGGCTAACAGAGTTGCGAACACTATTATGTGTTCCTGCCCATCAGGTGCAATCACTTTAGACATACATGAAGAGACAGATTGAAAGATACTGGTGGGCGTGTACTTCTATTGGGTGTGTCAGTGTGCTAACGATACAACCTCTCTTATATAAAGGCCTGCAGTAGGGGGTTTGTTTGGCCTGAGAAGGTCAGGTTTTTTGCTGTGATTTGTAGGGGAGAAGGAATGATATTGGGAGATTGGATGAAATTCTTGTGCATTTTTTCAATCAAAAGTGGGTTTATGTGGCCATGCTGTCAATGTTGTGTGTGTATTGTTCCTGTCTGATCATGCAAACACCGTTTGGAAGCATCTGCTGACCTACTAAGAATGACTGTTAAGTATGTTTCTATAATCTTGCAGATAAAAATGTGATGTGTTGCCCATTATACACAGAAATTAAAGCTGTGTCCACTCTAAGGTTTTGTCTAATTTTAGATTGTAAGCTCCTATGAGCAGGGCCCTTAAAATCCCATTGCTAAATGTAGCACCATATATCCTGTCCAAAATTTTTTGAAGCTAGTAAATGAATGTAATTTTTTGTTTTTCTGTTGGTATAATAAAAGTACATTACTGAGCCTTGTTGTGGTGTTTTTGTTTTTTTTTTTTCTTCTACTTTCTTCTACTTTCTTCTCTTTAGTTTGTGGGGGGTGGTTTTGGGAAAGTGCAATCTCTTACATTTTATTTCAATATGTATTTGTGCACCAAACAACTAATCTCTTTGCCCTGGTTCACATTGATGCTACTTTGAAATCGCGCTACTTCACTTGAAGTAGCACGATTTCAAAGTAGCAAGGTCAGCGTGATTTTAGGTGCTACTTGATAGACATCCGTGTGGCTTCATGCACAAATGTCTATTGAAGTCGCACCAGAAATTGGCAAAAGTAGTGCAGGAACTACTTTAGCAAATTGGTGCGGTGCCACGAAAAAAAGTTGCATCGATTGGAACAGTGCCATTGCTGCCAATAGTCATGCGATTTGATCTCTCAAATTGCATGACAAATTGCTCCAATGTAAACCTAGGCTTCTGCACACCTGCAAGTAAATGATAAAGGTAGAATCTTTATATATAACAGCTGTGGAGAATTGCAGGTAATGAATTCAGCTGGTGGATAGGCAGTGTTTGTGTCAGCTTTAGTTCACATTGGTGCGATTTGACATGTCAAAGCGGTGACAATTGCACTGTTTTAGTTGGTGTGACTTTGGGGTGCAATTTGTATTGATATCAGTGCAGAAACCTGCACAGATGTCTCTGAAATTGCCCCTGCAGTCGGGATTGACATGCGGGAATGAAAGTGTGTGATTTCAGCTGAACGATTTCCTCCTGCTGCTAACCCAGGGACACCATTTCTTATCGAACGCCTTTAAATATCATAAGTAGAAATACAAATTTGCATATCTGCAAATAAACAAAAATAATAAAATTCTAATAGTGGTTGCGATCAAATATTTGCAGCAGCGATCAAAAGAGTGTAGTTTCGCCTTCTGACCCAGAAATAAGTCATTGTAATCACCCAGAAGTCCCTGTGCTGGTCAAGATCTCCATCTAGGTGGACATGGCGAGGTCCCTCTTTAGCAAAGAGGAGGTGTGGCTCATTTTCCGGATAAGGGTAAGATATGTACTTGTGCTTAATCAATGCGGGGTGGATTTGGTAGTTAGATTTGGTGTGGGTGGGGTTCATTGATTTGTTTGGCATCCCCACACATTTGCTTCTGGCCCATGTGCACACATCACTTCCTGCATTTGTTCTGCTGATGTAAATGCAAGTATAAATGAGAGCTCCTTTCTATTAAAATATATATGACTTGTTTCACAGTTGGGCGACTTTGGACTTCCGAGTTGCTTGACAAGTTGTACCCCCATGATTCTTAATGAGAACTAGGGATGGGCCGAACATCCCCCCTGTTCGGTTCGCAGCAGAACATGTGAACAGACAAATAAATTAAATAAATTTGTGCGAACACCATTAAAACGGCTTCCCGCCCGCCGTACGCCAAATGATGTCCTCGGCTTTGTAGCTACAGACATCAGCCAGATATCGTCTTTTAGAGTCTGCGAATCTGCATACCATAAAAATGATCATAGTGGCTGTTCCACTGCTTGATCATTCTAACAGGAGGCGAGAGGGGACGTCCCCCCCTCCCGCCACCCTCCGGTGCTTGTACCGACTTACTGCTACGATCGGTGAGTCGGTCACAGGATCTGCCAGCCCCGGATGTTTAGCATAGAGATTTCTGGTGGACCAGATGGTCACCGGAATCTCTATGATCGTTCGGAGGCCGGGCGTGATGTTATGACGTCACGCCCGGCCTCTGTATTGAAAAAAAAACGGCGCCGCTTCGGCTGAGAAGCAGAGATCGTTTTTTTTTTTTTTTTTTATTTCAGGCTTCTAAGCCTAGAGGTGAGATGTGGGGTCTTATTTACCCCACATCTCACTGTAAAGAGCACCTGTCATGCTTATTCCTATTACAAGGGATGTTTACATTGCTTGTAATAGAAACAAAAGTGATCAAAAAAATTTTTTTTGGAAAAAAAGTGTCAAGCTAAAATAAAAAATGTAACATTAACAATAAAAAAAAAACTTTTAAAGTGCCCCTGTCCCTGTGAGCTCGCATGCAGAAGCGAACGCATACATAAGTCCCGCCCACATATGAAAATGTTGTTCAGACCACATATGTGAGGTGTCGCCGCGAACGTTAGAGCGAGAGCAATAATTTTGGTCCTGGACCTCCTCTGTAACCCAAAACATGTGACCAGTAAAAATTTTTAAAGCGTCGCCTAAGGGGATTTTCAAATAGCGAAGTTTGGCGCCATTCCACGAGCGTGTGCAATTTTGAAGCGTGACATGTTGGGTATCTATTTACTTGGCGTAACTTCATCTTTCACATTATGCAAAAACATTGGGCTAACTTTCTTGTTTTTTTTTTTAAAGCCCAAAACTGTTTTTTTCCCCAAAAAAACGCATTCGAAAAATTGCTGCGCAAATACCGTGCTAGATAAAAAGTTGCAATGACCGCCATTGTATTCTCTAGGGTCTCTGCTAAATTTGGGGGTTCTATGTAATTTTCTAGCCAAAAAATTATGATTTTTACATGTAAGAGAGAAATGTCAGAATTGGCCTGGTAGGCAAGTGGTTAAAGTCTATGGGACACGAACATGAATAATCAAAAGTGCTAATTTTAAAGGCTTATATGCATGGTATTGTCATAAAAAGTGTTTGGGGACCTGGGTCCTGCCCCAGAGGACATGTATCAATGCAAAAAAGTTTTAAAAATGGCTGTTTTTTCGGGAGCAGTGATTTTAATAATGCTTAAAGTGAAACAATAAAAGTGTAATATTCCTTTAAATTTCGTACCTGGGGGGTGTCTATAGTATGCCTGTAAAGGGGCGCATGTTTCCCGTGTTTAATACAGTCTGACAGCAAAATGACATTTCAAAGGAAAAAAGTCATTTAAAACTACTCGCGGCTATACTGAATCGCCGGTGTCTTGCAGAGAAAGTTTCCTCGGTGGATAAGGTCCCCCCTGCACTGCGCAAGTGCTGCGCTTGCGCAGTACCAACGACTAGCAGCTGCCGAAAATAGCCAAAGATGAAAATCTTCAATCATCTGTACACGGCGCCTGCGCCCTGGGTCCAGGCTGAAGCCCCACCATCCAAGTGGACCTAGAGGGGGAATAAAAAAGTGCCGAGCAAAGTGAGGCCGTGCCCGAAGCGTGGCGAGCGAAGCGAGCCCGCGGGGGACACTCTTACAGGCGCCGTGTAAAGCTGATTTCTTCTCTATTTCACTTTGGCTATTTCCGCCGGCTCCTACTGCGCAGGCGCTGCGCCTGCGCAGTAGAGGGGGGTCCTTATCCGCTGAGAGGAACTTTCTCGGCAGAACACCGGCCCGACAATACACATAAAAGTTCATTGATAAAAACGGCATGGGAATTCCCCACAGGGGAACCCCGAACCAAAATTTAATAAAAAAATGACGTGGGGGTCCCCCTAAATTCCATACCAGGCCCTTCAGGTCTGGTATGGATATTAAGGGGAACCCCGGCCAAAATTAAAAAAAAAAAATTGGCGTGGCGTCCCCCTCAAAATCTATACCAGACCCTTCATGTCTGGTATGGATTTTAAGGGGAACCCCGCGCCAAAATTTAAAAAAAAATGGCGTGGGGTACCCCCAAAAATCCATACCAGACCCTTATCCGAGCATGCAACCTGGCAGGCCGCAGGAAAAGAGGGGGGGACGAGAGGGCCCCCCCCTCCTGAACCGTACCAGGCCACATGCCCTCAACATTGGGAGGGTGCTTTGGGGGTAGCCCCCCAAAGCACCTTGTCCCCATGTTGATAAGGACAAGGGCCTCATCCCCACAACCCTGGCCCGGTGGTTGTGGGGGTCTGCGGGCAGGGGGCTTATCGGAATCTGGAAGCCCCCTTTAACAAGAGGGCCCCCAGATCCCGGCCCTCCCCCCTGTGTGAAATGGTAAGGGGATACAAAAGTACCCCTACCATTTCACCAAAAAAATGTCAAAAAATGTTAAAAATAACAAGAGACAGTTTTTGACAATTCCTTTATTTAAATGCTTCTTCTTTCTTCTATTTTCTATCTTCTTTCTTCTATCTTCCTTCGGTTTCTTCCTCCATCTTCTTGTTCTTCTTGTTCTTCTGGTTCTTCTTGCTCTTCTGGTTCTTCATCCAGTCTTCTCGTCCGGCATCTTCCTCAGCGGCGCCGTCTTCACTTCATCTTCTTTCCTCGGGCCGCTCCGCATCCACGATTGGATGGGAGGCTCCCGCTGTGTGACGCTTCTCCTCTTCTGACAGTTCTTAAATAACGGAGGGCGGGTGACGTCAGAGGGGGGCGGGGTCACCCGCCCTGCATCAGAGGGGGCGGGGTCACCCGCCCTCCGTTATTTAAGAACTGTCAGAAGAGGAGAAGCGTCACACAGCGGGAGCCTCCCATCCAATCGTGGATGCGGAGCGGCACGAGGAAAGAAGATGAAGTGAAGACGACGCCGCTGAGGAAGATGCCGGACGAGAAGACCGGATGAAGAACCAGAAGAACAAGAAGAACCAGAAGAACAAGAAGAGCAAGAAGAACCAGAAGAACAAGAAGAACAAGAAGATGGAGGAAGAAACCGAAGGAAGATAGATGAAAGAAGATAGAAAATAGAAGAAAGAAGAAGCATTTAAATAAAGGAATTGTCAAAAACTGTCTCTTGTCATTTTTAACATTTTTGACATTTTTTTGGTGAAATGGTAGGGGTACATTTGTATCCCCTTACCATTTCACACAGGGGGGAGGGCCGGGATCCGGGGGTCCCCTTGTTAAAGGGGGCTTCCAGATTCCAATAAGCCCCCCGCCCGCAGACCCCCACAACCACCGGGCCAGGGTTGTGGGGATGAGGCCCTTGTCCTCATCAACATGGGGACAAGGTGCTTTGGGGGGCTACCCCCAAAGCACCCTCCCAATGTTGAGGGCATGTGGCCTGGTACGGTTCAGGAGGGGGGGCGCTCTCTCGTCCCCCCCTCTTTTCCTGCGGCCTGCCAGGTTGCGTGCTCGGATAAGGGTCTGGTATGGATTTTTGGGGGTACCCCACGCCATTTTTTTTTTAAATTTTGGCGCGGGGTTCCCCTTAAAACCCATACCAGACCTGAAGGGTCTGGTATAGATTTTGAGGGGGACCCCACGCCAATTTTTTTTTTTAATTTTGGCCAGGATTCCCCTTAATATCCATACCAGACCTGAAGGGCCTGGTATGGAATTTAGGGGGACCCCCACGTCATTTTTTTTTTAATTTTGGTTCAGGGTTCCCCTTTGGGGAATTCCCATGCAGTTTTTATCAATGAACTTTTATGTGTATTGTCGAGCCGGCAATTCAGTATAGCCGCGAGTAGTTTTAAATAACTTTTTTTCCTTTCAAATGTCATTTTGCTGTCAGACTGTTCTAAACACGGGAAACATGCGCCCCTTTACAGGCATACTATAGACACCCCCCAGGTACGAAATTTAAAGGAATATTACACTTTTATTGTTTCACTCAAAGCATTATTAAAATCACTGCTCCCGAAAAAACGGCCATTTTTAAAAAAAAATTTGGCATTGATCCATGTCCCCTGGGGCAGAACCCGGGTGTCCAAACACTTTTTATGGCAAAGAACTTGCATATAAGCCTTCAGTGAGAACTTTGGATTTTGCAGGTTCGAGCCCCACTGACTTCCACTATTCCAGCATATGTGATCTGACAGGCATTATTGCCGCAATAGCGCTGCTTTCCATTTGCATTAGCGCTGACTTTCTGAGAGTTGAAGTCTTCCTGGCCTTTTTTGAGAGTTATTTTTTGGTACTGCAGGAGAATTTTTTGGCGCTATAGTAAATGACCCCCATAGTAACATTATTAAGCTACCACATTATTTGCTAAATGGTATTTTCACATCTTGTCCATGAGTTAAATTACCAATCTATACTATTATATAACTGTGCAAAATAAATAAATAAATCTAACAAACATCATTAATTGCTTCTATTAAAGAATAACCCAGTAACTTTAGGCAATTTGGGGACACACATGGTTATGTGTACAGATTACTATGTTTATACCGTATAATGTTCATAGTGCAGCATGATTCCTTTGATTAATAAGAAATAAAACCTCCCAGTAGGAAGCGCACATAAAGCAGTGCTTCACACGGCACCATATACTGTATAGTTACATATTTAGTCAGATTGAAAAAGGTCCATTCAGCTCAACCAATAGAAAGTAAATAGTTAAATAGAATAAATAAATAGAGAATCTCTATATACAGAGCCATATAACCAGAGTTGCTCCATATAACCATCTGAATAGTCCAATACTGAAACCAATGAGCTATGCAATTGCATCACTATTCGACTTGATGTATTTTATCAGCTGAACACTTGTCAAGAGCACTTTACGTGAGTTTCATGCAAGATGGTTTCAATTCATTAAAAATAATAATAATAATACTGTACTATGAGTATTTTCTACTTTTATTAAAGATATTTTGTATATTTGCCAGTAATCCGGCTATTAGGCCCCTTTCACAAGGACAGATAGAATTGTGCTTTTAGCTGCAGATTTTCTAGTTTTCTACCGCAGCTAAAAGCACACAATGCTTTCCTATGGCCCCATTCACACACTGCATTTAGCTGCGATTTAGTTACATGCGGTTTGGTGCGGACAGAAAAAATAGAATTGACTGCGTCCAGGAGCAATTTAGCGCAGCTATCTGCAGCTATCTGCACATAACTGCAGGTAATCGCAGTGTACTATTTCTCCTGCGGATAGCAGCAGCAACAAGGAAAGTAAAGCAACAGGAAGCACATCAGAAATGGCAAGAATGTTCCAAACATGGCTAAACACAGACGCATGTAAACGCACATAAACGAAGGTTATCGCACTGTACAAATGCAACTGATCGCAGTGCCTGGAGTCTTGAATTTCACAGAACATATTATATGCTTTTAACTGCGGCAGAACAGCTGTCCATGTGAAAGGCGCCTTAAAGATTGGGATAATGTTGTTGGTTATTAGTCAGGCTGTGGATATGATGCTTAAATGTGTATAAAGACCTTCTAGAGATAGAGGTCTTTCAATCTTATGAGTTTCAATTTAATTAGGTGGAGAGGTATTGACCACTGAGTTTAGTTTAAGGAGGGATTCAACATTGTTTTCTATCCATGAAAGATAGTTTACAATAAGCACATTGGAATATTTGTATAATGAGTTATAAATTAAGTATCCAGTGGTTTTGATGTACATTGTAACACTGATTCATTGTTATTAAATACTGTGCTCCTAGTAACTGATCTTTCGAAAGTAAACTAATGATAGGGTAATATATATTGAGTTAATTTGCTTTGAGTGCTTTATTTATTACCTCTTAATCTTTTTTGCTACTTATTATACAGTATATGTTAATGATTAGTTATTAGTGATACAGCAGGTGTGGTGTAGTAACACTTTAGGACAGTGAGAAAGTTTAATATTTTTTACACATCCCTCATGATTACTTATGATTACATTTGTTATAGGAAAAGCAGGATAATTGAAATTGCTGACCTCTTTCAAAAATCACTGAATTCAATACTTTTGAATCACAGACTTGGAACAAGCATAGTATGATTATCAGAAAAGTGTCAGATTTCCTTATCTGAATACTTGTTACTCTGGGTTAGTGAATTCAAAATCATTGAATATAAAGCATCAGCATGAAATGGAGCCAACATACAGCAAGGCAACTAACGTTTCTAAAGAATAAGTGAGCAGTGCAGTCCCATAATTTCTCTTTCAGCGGGTGCTTTTTAAGGGAAAACTTTAAATTTAAAACAAAATTATTATAAAGCACATGAAATACCCACTATTTTATTTTATAAACCATATGCATGTGCATTGAAGTTCAAAATGTTGCCCAGCTCAAAAGTAGTTCTGTCAAGTTTAGGCAAAGAGCACTAATGATGTGCACAGTGCAGTAGCCCAAAACAACCAGTTTTAGTTTACTACTGTCACATCTGCTTACTTTTAATTGGTTGCTATAGATTACTATATTTTTCACTTATATTTTCTGTGCTCTCTCCCAGGCTGTGGGGATTATTTACCTAAGTGAAGTTAACCTGTCAAATACAGAAAATCTTATTATTAACCCTTTCATGACTAAGCCTATTTTTGAAATTTGGTGTTTACAAGATAAAATCCGTATTTTTTGCTAGAAAATTACTTAGAACCCCCAAACATTATATATATTTTTTTAGCAGAGAATCTAGAGAATAAAATGGCGATTGTTGCAATATTTTTTATCACACAGTATTTGTGCAGCGGTGTTTTAAACGCAAATTTTTGGAAAAGTGACACTTTCATGAATTTTAAAAAATCCAAACAGTAAAGTTACCCCAATTTTTTTGTATAATGTGAAAGATGATGTTACGCCGAGTAAATAGATACGAAACATGTCACCCTTTATAATTGCACGCACTTGTGGAATGACGACGAACTACGGTACCTATGAATTTCCATAGGCGACGCTTTAAAAATTTTTTACGGTTACCAGGTTTGAGCTACAGAGGAGGTCTAGGGCTAGAATTATTGCTCTCACTCTGACGATTGCGGCGATACCTCACATGTGTGGTTTGAACACCGTTTACATATGCGGGCGCGACTTCCGTATGCGTTTTCTTTGCTGCGCGAGCTCGCGGGGACAGGGGCACTTTAAAATTTTTTTTTTTTTTTTTTTTTTTTATTTATTTTATTTATTTTTGTACTTTATAAATTGTGTTTAAAATTTTTTTTTTTTTACTTTTATTGCTGTCACAAGCAATGTAAACATCCCTTGTGACAGTAATATGTGGTGACAGGTACTCTTTATGGAGGGATGGGGGGTCTAAAAGACCCCCCATCCCTCCTTTACACTTCAAAGTATTCAGATCACTGAAAACGGTGATTCTGAATACTGTGTACTTTTTTAAATTCGGCGCCATTGGCAGCCGAGTAAACGGGAAGTGACGTCATGACGTCGCTTCCGCGTTTACAACAAGAAGGCTGGAACGAAGCCGCTCGCAGCTTCATTCCAGCCCGCCCCCAGCCGCCGAAGGCAGCCGAACAGACACCGGGCCTCCCGATCACACGGGAGGCCCGGTAACAGTGGCGGGAGGCGGCAGGAGGGGGGGATGTCCCCTCCCGCTCCTCCGGTATAACAGCCGAGCGGCTTTTAGCCGCATCGGTTGTTATACCCGGGTAGCCGATTGCCCGCTGTAAACAACGGTACCGGGATGATGCCTGCAGCTGTGGGCATCATCCCGGTATAACCCCGGAAAGCCGAGTACGCATATCTGCGTACGGTCAGCGGGAAGGAGTTTAGTCAATTACCTTATATGACCAAATGCATATATTATTGGACCTAGTTCAATCTACTGTACACTTTGCATTCTGAAAATGATAAATAACAAAATCATCAACATTTCTAGATGGGAGACATGAGTTTCCTCTCTGCCAGAAAACTGGTCCCACAAAGACACTAGTGGTCATATAGTGGTCATATACCCACATTATGGGAATGGAAGAGAGCAAAAGAAACAGAGGGGTGTTATGGGAGCAAGGAATAGGGTAAGCATGTTTCTATGTTATATCTGCCTTAACAAGCAATAGCACCTTACTACAAAAGGACAGATACTGTATACCATAAGTCAGTGGCAGCCCGCCATAGCGGGCGCACGGGCGCCGCCCCCTCTCCAGGCAGTCACAAAAAAAAAGAAAGAAAGAAAGAAAGAAAGAAAAAAATTAAAACTGGCCCTTTAAAAAAAAAATACAAAAAAAGGTCCTTAAGTGCACTGTGTTTGGACAGTGCACTATGGGAAGCACCACGTCTATGCAATCATGAGATTGCAGACGCGGCGCTTCATTTGTGGGCTTTTGTCCCGCCTTGCAGTGCTTTCCAAAGCACCGAGTAACTTCTGCCCTGCGCTCGTAGTATCTATTACTACAGGCGGGCGGTTTGATTGACATCTGAGTTAGATGTCACTTCCTGTTTTCTCTCTCCCATTGTGCGCACGAGTGAAAACCAGAAGTATGAGGAGCGGACTCCTCCATCACCGCTGCCAGTGGAAAGAGAAACTGCAGGAGAGGACAACACAGTAAGGTAAGTAGATCTAGAAAGGTAAGCACAGCCAAACCACACATGGGAAAGGAATCAGGGTAGAGAAGCACTGCAGCAAGGAGTTCTGACCAGCGTCTCCTCAATTGCTCCTTGGATCGTCGTACCCCAAATTTCCGTCGCAGACACTTCACAACTTTAGCCATGATCTTGGCCTTTCTCACATTAGGGTTTAGATCCGATGGCTTATACTGAGAGTGGAAGAGTCTAATTGGGAACTATAGATCGAGTGTCCCCGTGCACATTTCATCACAGAGACTGCCTGTTGCACTTCCACTTCTATCTGCCATCATTTCCAGAAGATTTTGCTGCTATTGGGAGTTACATTATTATCACCTTTGGGACTTGCACTAATTATTGGATAATTCATTATTAATATTATTATATTATTTTATGATCACCATTGTTTGTTTGGGATAGCCATTACACACATCAGTGTGTTAGTGGGTCACGTTTTCTCTTTTTGCACATTGTCACTTTATATTATTCTTTGCACTTTATCAGCTATATCTCTAACTGTATTGCAATTTGGAAATCAATATTACACTCGATGAGTAGTTTTTTTTCACCTCACATGTGCGTCAGGATTTCTACATTTTAGTGCACTTTATTACACCCTTGATGATCTTTATTGCTTTTTAATACTTTTTCACTGTGCTGTGTGATATATTTATTGCAGTTTTATGATTACTGAAGGTTTTTAATAGGGTTAGTAAGCGCCGCATATATACATTTTTCACAGCAAGGTAAGTACTGCTGTGCTCCCGCAGAGAAGGGGAGGAGAGGGGTTTGATGTGATACAGGCTGCATTTAATGGGGCAAAGGATGCATTTAATGGGATACAGGCTGCATTTGACGGGACACAGGCTGCATTTTATGGGACACAGGCTGCATTTAATGGGACACAGGCTGCATTTTATGTGACACAGGCTGCATTTAATGGGACACAGGTTGTACTTTATGTGACACAGGCTGCATTTTATGTGACACAGGCTGCATTTTATGTGACACAGGCTGCATTTAATGGGACACAGGCTGCATTTAATGGGACACAGACTGCATTTTATGTGACACAGGCTGCATTTTATGTGACACAGGCTGCATTTAATGGGACACAGGCTGCATTTAATGGGACACAGGCTGCATTTTATGTGACACAGGCTGCATTTCATGGGACACAGGCTGCATGTAAGGAGGGACTCTGCTGGGGGCACCTAATGTAAGGATGGACTCCGCTAGGGACACCTGATGGCATCTGGTGGCAGGCGACATGGCTAGTGACATGCTCAGGGCTCCCACTGATTCTGCATTATGGTGAGTTGAATGATTTCATTTTATATTACAATGTATTAATAGAAATAATGTGCTTCAATCATCCTGACACCATAACAACCATGGTGCCAGGATAATTGAAGTGCTAACACCAGGGGTTTGGAGTATCTTTATTTGTAGATTGTTAAACTTTCTAGAATACACATATTTCTATTGTTGTGTAGGATCTGGGCCCGCTGTCCCTCCATCCCTCTCTCCCTCCATCCCTCATTCATCTCAGATGCTAACCACACCGCCTTAGAGTCACGCCCACTATTTCACTGAAACCATGCCCATTTTCACCAAGTGGGAGGGGTCAAAAAGGAAGGGGAGTGATGGATGAAGGGCGCGTGATCAGTTGCTCACATCAAAAAGTATAAAATTTATTCAAATGAAAATAAAAGCCAATAAAAGCAAATAAAAGCAATTAAATAATGCCAATACTATAGGGGTCATTTACTATAGCGCTATAGCGCCAATTCGCGTAAATTGCCGCTAATTAGCGCTAATTCACGGCAATTTACGCGAATTAGCGCTATAGCGCTATAGTAAATGAAAAACAGTATTCACTATAGCGCTGGTGAGAAAATTCTCCCAAAATCAAATTTACTATAGCTCCCTGAAACTAAATAGCGCCCAAACCCTTACTCTGCTAAAACCTAGAGAATTGCACATGGAAATAATGTTTAGAGCATGATATAATTGCCTAAATGGTACTGAAATATGCAGTATATTATTTAAAGATTATCTGCTTTTAAACTGTGTGAAAAAGTGATTTCTACGCTGAAATATCTTTAAAAGTCTGAAAAGTGAAAAATTCCCCGTTTTGGACAACTAGGTGCCAACACAACTGAGCATGCTCAGACCTGAAAATAACTCTCATTTTAACTCAAGTGTCTTTTTTACCTGGAGCTATAGTAAATACCAAAATGAGAGCTAATTAGAGAGCATTTTTTGGGAGTTAAAATTTGCTCTAATTTAGTCCAAATGAAGTTTCAGTCATTGATTCTAATGGAACAATTCTAACTTTCACAAAAAAACCTTTTAATGTTGAGATGAAATGTATCTTTCTGTGAAATAAATTTTCCTTTGCAACATTGTAGCCTCTACTTAAAATATTTTGATTTTAAGAATACTAGAATGTGGAATGTTTTGACGTTTTGGTAAAATATATTTTTCTCTGTCACTTTCACTTGTTACTCTTCATCTCACAACAATCTTTACCCCAAACTCACACAGGAGTCTTTATAATCCACAAACAATACCATTGCTGATGAAAATTTAAAATGAATCAAAATTTTTTGTGCTTTTTATTATTTCCAAATATTCATAATTTGAGCCCAAAAAATGTGATATGTGTACCAACATCAGAAATCAAAATGTAATTCCCAAAAATTTGAGGGTAATATTCTACTCTCACCCACAAAAAAACACCAAATATCACAGAATAAATCAAGAAGAATAACTCTTGAGTAATGTAATTCCATCACTTGTATGTCCATAGAAATGCGGTATTTATGTGTTTTTATGTGTATTTATGTGTAGTTATGTGTAGGAGGGTCTCATATGTGGCAGCTCCATTGCTTAGAGGTTAGAACTTCTGCGTAGTATCTCCAAGGGTCTAGGTTCAAATCCCAACCATGTTACTTCATGTAGTAGAAGTTGTCTCATCTCCCAGGTCCTATAACTATGTCTAA
This sequence comes from Aquarana catesbeiana, assembly GCF_042186555.1. Taxonomy (NCBI): domain Eukaryota; kingdom Metazoa; phylum Chordata; class Amphibia; order Anura; family Ranidae; genus Aquarana; species Aquarana catesbeiana. Next base: position 401,425,044 of record NC_133326.1, on the reverse strand, counting down.
TTGTAGTAGTTATGTGTAGGAGGGTTCCACCACCATTGTAAGTCTTTTCCAGATACACTATATAGCCAAAAGTATTGGGACGCCTGCCTTTACACACACATGAACTTTAATGGCAGCCCAGTCTTAGTCCGTAGGGTTAAAATTTGATTTGGCCCACCCTTTGCAGCTAGAACATCTTCTGGGAAGGCCTGTCCACAAGGTTTAGTCTGCCTATGGGAATGTTTGATCATTCTTCCAGAAGTGAATTTGTGAGGCCAGGCACTGATGTTGGATGAGAAGGCCTGGCTTGCAGTCTCTACTCTTATTCAGCCAAAGGGTATTCTATCGGGTTGAGGCCAGGACTCTGTGCAGGCCAGTCAAGTTTCTCCACCCCAAACTTGCTCATCCATGTCTTTATGGACCTTGCTTTGTGTACTGGTGTGCAGTCATGTTGGAACAGGAAGGGGTTTTCCCCAAACTGTCCCCACAAAGTTGGGAGCATGAAATTGTCCAAAATGTCTTGGTATGCTGACGCCTTAAGAGTTCCCTTATCTGAAACTAAGAGGCCAAGCCCAACCCCTGAAAAACAACCCCGCACCATAATCCCCCTCCACCAAATCATTTGGACCAGTGCACAAAGCAAGGTCCATAAAGACATGGATGAGTGATTTTGGGGTGGAGGAACTTGACTGGCCTGCACAGAGTCCTGACCTCAACACAACATAACACCTTGGGGATAAATTAGAGAGGAGACTGTAGGTCAGGCCTTCTCATCCAACATCAGTGCCTGACCTCACAAATGCACTTGGAAGAATGGTCAAACATTCCCATAGACACACTCCTAAACCTTGTGGACAAGAAGAGTTGAAGCTGTTATAGCTGCAAAGGGTGGGCCAAATGAGTTTTGAACCCAATACTAATACTGGGATGCCATTACAGTTCATGTGTGTTTAAAGACAGGCATCCCAATACTTAGGCCAATATACTGTATATTGCTTGTGACACTGAGCATGGCTATGGACTTAGGGCTGGTTCACACCACAGAGATGCAGAGAACATGTGTGGGGCTGCCTGGTGGCTAAGTGGGTAGCAGTTCTGTCTAGCAGCACCTGGGATGTTGGTTCAATTCCCCAACATGCTAATGCTTGTGTTGAAGTTTATATGTTCTCCCTGTGTGGGTTTCTCACAACAATCTAAAGACATGCTGGCATCTTATTTGTCTCCTGTTGAAATAGGTTCTAATGTAAGAAAGTTAATTTTGGACTTTATATTGGAAGCTCATTGCAGCCAGGGACTGATGTTAATGTTTATTAGCACTAATCATGCCCAGGGACTTGGACATTTCAAATTTTAGGGTTTACACTGCACAGGTACATATGCTTAGAAAACTGTTACTTTGTTTATGTGGATGCAAATGGACTTTGATCCTGGTCCTGTAGTTGGAGATTTGATGCACATAGCCAAGGCTAACACAGTTGCAAATACTATTATGTGTTCCTGCTCATCAGGTGCAATCACTTTAGACATACATGAAGAGACAGATTGAAAGATACTGGTGGGTGTGTACTTCTATTGGGTGTGTCAGTGTGCTAACAATACAACCTCTCTTATATAAAGGCCTGCAGTAGGGGGTTCGTTTGGCCTGAGAAGGTCAGGTTTTTTGTTGTGATGGAGAAGGAATGATATTGGGAGATTTGATGAAATTCTTGTGCATTTTTTCAATCAAAAGTGGGTTTATGTGGCCATGCTGTCAATGTTGTGTGTGTATTGTTCCTGTCTGATCATGCAAACATCGTTTGGAAGCATCTGCTGACCTACTATTTTTGATCTCGTTTAATCGTGTACACCGAAATGCAGCTTCCAGCAGAACATGGTCACCAATGTATGTATGTGTGGATTGTGGGCTGGTGGTGGGTGTTTTGAATAAGTCTTTTGCAATATTATGTTGGAATGCTTTGTAAGAATGACTGTTAAGTGTGTTTCTATAATCTTGCAGATAATAATGTGATGTGTTGCCTGCTATACACTGAAATTAAAGCTGTGTCCACTCTAAGGTTTTGTCTAGTTTTAGATTGTAAGCTCCTATGAGCAGGGCCCTTAAAATTCCGTTGCTAAATGTAGCACCATATATCCTGTCCAAATTTTTTTGAAGCTAGTAAATGTAAATTTTTTTTTTTTCTGCTGGTAAAATAAAAGGTCTGTGTCTGTGTGTGTGTGTGTGTGTGTGTGTGTCTGTGTGTGTGTCTGTGTGTGTGTCTGTGTGTGTGTCTGTGTGTGTGTCTGTGTGTGTGTCTGTGTGTGTGTGTGTGTGTGTCTGTGTGTGTCTGTCTGTGTGTGTGTCTGTCTGTGTGTGTGTCTGTCTGTGTGTGTGTCTGTCTGTGTGTGTCTGTCTGTGTGTGTGTCTGTCTGTGTGTGTGTCTGTCTGTGTGTGTGTCTGTCTGTGTGTGTGTCTGTCTGTGTGTGTGTCTGTCTGTGTGTGTGTGTGTCTGTGTGTGTGTCTGTGTGTGTGTCTGTGTGTGTGTCTGTCTGTGTGTCTGTCTGTGTGTGTGTCTGTCTGTGTGTGTGTCTGTCTGTGTGTGTGTCTGTCTGTGTGTGTGTCTGTGTGTGTGTCTGTCTGTGTGTGTGTCTGTCTGTGTGTGTGTCTGTCTGTGTGTGTGTCTGTCTGTGTGTGTGTCTGTCTGTGTGTGTGTCTGTCTGTGTGTGTGTCTGTCTGTGTGTGTGTCTGTCTGTGTGTGTCTGTGTGTGTGTGTCTGTGTGTGTGTGTCTGTGTGTGTGTCTGTGTGTGTGTCTGTCTGTCTGTGTGTGTGTCTGTCTGTCTGTGTGTGTGTCTGTCTGTCTGTCTGTGTGTCTGTCTGT